>NC_057798.1:297384024-297404250 GCF_018294505.1 Triticum aestivum | reverse complement strand
GGGGGTGGGGGGGGGGCTAGAGGGATGGCCGGTGTGGCGACGGACCGGTGGTGGGAGTGGTTTCGGGGAGGGCGGGCCGGCCGCGGTCGGCGGGGGCTGGCGATTCGGCCGGTGGTGGCTGGCGGCTCGGGGGGGTGGAGTTTGATGATAAACTGGAGGCCCTTGATTTCGTATCCATTGGTTGGAAAATCTAATGACCAGATATGAAAAAGTCAGTCGACTGACGTGTAGCCTCACCCCGCACATACACATGCACGCACGCAAGACACGCACGCATGTAGGCATGTAACACTGACACGTACACATAACGTACACACGCACGCCTGTTGGAGTGCAACACTGACACGTACACATGCACTCACGAACACACGCACATATGCACCCATGCATGCAACACTGAAACACACCCTTGCACGCACGCAACACACGCACGCCTGCATGCACACAGCACACGACGCAAGAAACACGCTCAACCTATACGTGCATGCACCCTTGTTAAGGACATGGATTGTTACGGGTATTAATCAATCTTATCTGTGATAAGAAGAACATTGATGTTTGCAGCGATCTTTATGAATCACAACACATCGAACGGGCTATCAACATAGTAGGCTTATCTACACGAAAAAGATGACATCACACTCAATGAACAATCATCGGCTTATGAAATGCCCGCTTCTGACCGCCCTGGCCCACCAAAGGTTCCTCTGCTGTACGCTGCCTGCGTTGGGTCACTGACATGCAGGACATGCACCCAAAGAGCCCACACATCAGTGGAAGAATGGCACGGTGCCCTAGGTCAGAGTCAAGGGCACCACTCGTGGTACGCCCGGCTGGACATGCCTCCGTGCTGCAATCAAACGCCTCCATGGAACCCGCCCGTGTGGAAGCCGAGAAACCCACTCTGGACACACGTCCGTTCATGACCGGGCCGGCGTTAAACACAAGCCATCCAAGATCCTCCCGTCCGCCATCTATTTAATCTCCTATTTAAACGAGGCCAACGCTGGCCAAGAATCGCACACCTCCGCCGCTCCCCTATCTCCTCCACCATTTTGTCCACTCTTACAATGGATTATGAAGAGTAGTTATTCCGCATCCAAGCTGGCTGGGTAACCCACCGGATATGAGCTATGCAGCTCGCTGATCCACCTCCCTCCCCTCGCCCGACGGAGCCAGTTGCCGCCCCAAGCCGGCGCACGGTTCAGCAACTCGCCGCTCCAGGCCAGCTCGACAAGGAGCGATGCATGGGCGTCGTTGCTGCCGTCCATGTCGCCGCCTCATACTGCATCTCCCGTTTCTATGGCCGAGACTCCCATGCCGGCGGCCGCGCCATGCAAGCAGCGACAGAAGCCGGGTGCGCGGAGAGCGACGAGTCAGTGGCTAGCGCCTCCTCGTCCGCTGCCATCATCAAGGAGAAGTAGAACACGGGAGGCCGCTGCCGCTTGGGTCCCATGAAGGCCACCGCGGAGGCGACATCGGCGTACACAGCAGGTGTCTTGTCGGATCCTTTTATTGCGAGGACCTTCGTTGACCCCGCATGGGCTCCACGGAAGAGGGGAATGTTAAATGAACTCGAGCCGGTGGCGGCCATGGCGAAGTAGTGGCCGGTGATGAACTCGAACCAGTGCCGGCCACCATCATCTTCGGCACCAGCCAATGATATTAGTTGGGCAGTGGGGAAGCGAGCCGTCCTTTGCGCTGAAGCATATACCTCCGGGGCTCCCGGCAGTCTGGTGATCGTGCTGGCGGACATGAGGAACACAAATCAATCGGCGGGCGACCATTTAGGCCAGGTATCATATACATGTGCTGTCCAGAACTAGCACCGCGTAGTTCATTTGAATGTAATGAAATCAGTCATGTTTGTGTGAAAATCCGGTATTTTATATGACTTCCGTTGTTGTTTATATGAAATATCAGTTTGTCTACGTGTTTGCGTGAATTTCGTCCGGTTGGTTGAGTTGTTGTCATAATGTGTGCGGCTATGGTTGGATGGCGTAATTTGCGGGTCGCCGGTTGGTCTGCGGGAGGCTTGGGCGGCGTTGTGGGACAAAAAAACACAACTCGTGCGAGCTCGTCTCCAATGTGCACGCTGGAGGATGCATGATAGCATGAGCACCCGAGCCATTCCTCGTTCATCGGTGGCAAGGGCACCGATGGACAAAAGGGTCGCCAATATTTTGGCTACCCCGGGCAAGATCCAAATAGCCCCTCCCAATAGATTCAAATCCCGCGTTCATCGTGGGATTTTTCCATGTGTTGTTTTCATGGACTAGTAAGATGCCCGTGCATTGCACGGAACATCAAGATGCATTTTTTACAAACTCCCGCATGCATGCAAGGGATAATGAATGTCCTTCTTTGCTAGTACCACGAAGCAAACACCATTAATATTGCATCGATTAGTGTTATTGGCCTTGTATATCTGCAAATTGTAATTTTGATAGTGGCCCCTTGTATATAAAAATGGAGGGAGAAATATGAGAGATAAGGTGAGGAGGAGTGGGGCGTGGTCGGGACTGGTGGTCGGACTGGGAGGAGGCATGGGGATGGATGGCGCATTATGTCTAGGTTTGTATCTCTCTCACACACACCCACGTAGGTAGGGACGTGCACGAAGAGAAGAGGTGCACGCACGGCGCACGTACTCCCATCTCGTTCCCAACCACACCTGCGCGGGTACACGGTGGAGCTCATTTCTGTACGAAAAAGGCAGCCCATGTGGTAATTTGGCATGTGTACTGGTTGTCCACTTGGTGGAGGGAGGATCGTCTACCACGGGTGAACAAACAAATTGCGACTTGATGCGTTATGTTACATTAAAAAAAGAGGCAAACCATGTGGGGCCTACCTTAGAGGCAAGACTCTATACACTGGAGTACTTTTGATGTGTCCCGTCAACTCACAGAATGAGGAGAAGCTTGCTTAGTACGCCGTCTTCCCCGCCCACGGGCGCGGTGCCTCGCAGGATGAGGTGAAGCTTGCTTACGAGTACTACTACTACTACTACTACTACTACTACTACTACTACTACTACTACTACTACTACTACTACTACTACTACTACTAATGTACGCCTTTACGCCCGCTCCCTCGCCCACACGTGCGGTGGCTCGCAGCATGAGGAGAAAATTTTACTACTCCCTCCGTTTACTCCTCATCCCTACTACGTACTTTGGTTAGTACTCCCTCCATTTACTTATACAAGGCCACTATAAAAAAATACATTTTGCATCTATACAAGGCCACAAATAGTAATCGAGACAAAAGTTACTACTCCCTCCTTTCTAGTTTATGGCTCAATTTCAAAATCTCTCCAACCAAGGTAGACGGTGAGTGGTCGAATTAATTTCGTAGTGTGCAGAAGTAATTAGTACGCTCGTTTTTCTCAAGAAGTTATGTTTATCGAGGCATTAATTTGAACGAATGCATGAATGACCACTAAATTTGCATGAACTTGTACATGCATTGGTTAGTTTCCTCTTGACACTACTTGCGTCGGGTGATCTAACGCACCTCGAAATCCAACATGTAATGGTACTACTACTAGTATAGTAGAATTGAGACTTATCAAACGGAAAAACGAATGGTTTTTAGATGAGCCCTATAAACCCTACTGGGTACGTACTCCGTAAAAACAGATTTTCCCAAAACTAAGTCGCTCCCTTTCATGAATTCTGTAGTATACTCCTTCATCGATGCTCCCTTTCATGAATTTTGTACTTCCTGTCGCCGACATGTGGGACATATAGCAACCGGGTCGACGTGTCAAGCACCAAATAACAGTTCAGAACAGCGGGGGGACGCACCCCACTCGTACCATCCCAGTAGTAGTAATGAGCAATGAGACGTCAAATCACAATGTTGCACCTTCCCAGACGGACGAAGCAACCATTATTTCACACTTCGGTTCGCCATCATCTCAAACCACGTAGTATTGCTTCTTCCTCAAGAGGGACACGCGCATCGCCTTGGTACATCTTGACACGTGGGACCGCATGACAGGCCATGCTCCCCCGCCGATCGCTCGGTAAAATCACCTCATTTTACTATACTTCCTCCGTATCAGTTTACTACATGGCATGCATGTCGTTCTAGGTTGAGAATTTAACTAGCTATATATGTGATGAACCGTACTCTAGCCTTTTAAAAAATGTATACTTTTGTACAGTAGTACTATCGATGGATTGCGCCATGGAGCAAAAATTGAAATTAAAAAAAAGGTGCTACATATAGAGAGCACTCGTCACCAAAATATGCATATAGTACTATTAAAAAAGCTAGTACGTGCTTAATTGGGGTGCTAAATTCTATTAAAGAAATACTAGTAGTATGTACATACTGAAGAGTTAAAGTAATGAGAAGAAACATAACATAGTTCTGCTGGGGGCTCAGCACAACACACCCCTCAAATTAAACTAAGCACACCTGAAATTAAACTATGCAACTAATCCGGTAGACACTGCATTAGAAGTTTAGAACCACCATGAGCAACGACACTGCCACCTTACTCGGAGTCCTCGTCCACATCATCGACTTCGTCCTTGTCCCTCTTCCTCCTGGCCAATACTTCTTTGCTTGAACCACAGACTTGGCTGTTGCTCTTCATCAAACCCTTGTAGATATTGAAACAAAGGTAGCCATCCATTGCAGCATAGTGGATGTGGTCTATATCTAGTAGATTCTACTGCCATGCATGATGATGAAACGTGTAATGAGGTTTCTCCAGTTTACGGTACGAAGGATGAACCATGGCTCCTGCCAGGGTCAGTATTGAAGGCTAACGAGAGGGCACCAGCCGATTCTTCTAGAGGTCGAAGGGGTTGCCTACAATGAGGCCTATCTGACCCAGGACTTCTTTGTCGTTCTTAAAGTCTATAGTAACGAATTTCACTGTTTTGTCCTTGAGGAAGTTCTTAAAATCCTGGCACTCAACGTCGGCATGGCATATGTGGTAGACCAAGCAAACGTTATGTACGCAAACCTGGATCACGGTGGGCTTCTTCCTCTCTTCGTCCTTTCGATCCTTCTCTCGTCCTAGGAATGTGGTGTACTCAACATCTAGCCCAGCGACCCACTCATCATCTGAGTTTTCGAACATGTGTCTGAAGCAAGAAAGCCATCCTTTCACCTCGTGGAAGAAAGGGTGTAGATGACGTCGAACTCATCGCTGGTGATGGTTCTAACCTTGTACTCACCTCCGATCGTGGAGATTTGGGATGCCATGGATTTGGGAGGAGGGTTACTATTAGTGGAACTGCCGTAATGTGAATGGACGGGATGACTAGGAGCGAACCGCCGTAGTATTGAAGGACGTGCGGGGACGAGTAGGAGCGAACTGCCAGCGTGTGAATAGCAGGGTAGTGGCTTTCCATTCTCGCATGATACAGGCTTCCGAGAGCCCTTGGATCTGAGATCGAATGGTTGCATGGCGTGATTCTAGACCTATGGGTGAATATCCTATCCTGGAGGGTTATTCTGCAAATTTTCAGCAACTTAGCATGCGACCGTTTGATCTCAGATCCAAGGGCTGCCAGCAGCCCATATCATGGTCGGGCCTACCATGACCATCACATCGCTCACGTGGTCACGCCCTTGGAGATTTAACATGGTGCGTTAGGCTATCTGATGTTGGCATGTTATACATAGTCATCACTTAGTCACTCATACTACAACAAGGTTGGCTATAAGTGTATTTATTTGTTTTACTTCTCTCTATCTCTTTCTTCGTACTCCCTCTGTCCCATAATATAAGAACATTTTTTATACTAGTGTAGTGCCAAAAACATTCTTATATTATAGGACACAGGGAGTGCTAGTATTTATTGCATTTGCCAAGGAGTGACCTCTTCCAATGAAATGGTGTTGCTAAGTTTGCTTCATTTAATTAGCTATAGACTCAAAATTGTCTTTTCACCTAGGTACACGCGCTTAGCACCGTTTCTTCCTTGGGTCACCAAACTAGTCTCTCTCTTCTTGATTAACTTGCCAC
Organism: Triticum aestivum; assembly: GCF_018294505.1. Taxonomy (NCBI): domain Eukaryota; kingdom Viridiplantae; phylum Streptophyta; class Magnoliopsida; order Poales; family Poaceae; genus Triticum; species Triticum aestivum. The sequence continues at coordinate 297,398,255 of NC_057798.1, read as the reverse complement.
ATCAGACTTTATGCCGATGTGGCAAGCTTAAGCACCTGTAGGAGCAAGTAAAAGTAAGTACAATAGTGTGCTTTACATGGCATTTTTGCATATGTGGAGGAAAGAGAGGCAAGGAAAAAGTGGAGAAGTGGGCTCTCATGCAAGAGCCAGCCTCTACTACATGGTGGAGCATTGGGAGAGGCACCTGTATGGAGGTGGTCAGGAATCGGGAGACTCACGACGGTTGTAGCGCCGCGGTTAAAATGATAATGGCAAGTCAAATCACGGGGGCCCACCTCTCCAGCAGTAACTCACTATGAAATCACACAACCCTACGCTTGCAGCAGCCTACTCCCTGTCTTCTTGCATCTCTGTCGAACCGACTAGGCGGAACTGCCCTGCTGCCTACTGCGCAGGAAAAGACCCGCCCTTGACTTTTAAATACAACTACATCCGCTTAAGAATCCAATGATATACTTTTTGTGACATAGTAACAAATATTTAGTTAGTCAAATGGATGACCTAGAACTACGTGCAGGCCCTATAAACCGAGACGCCTAAAAATTAAAAACCGAGAAGGAGAGGGTGGTTCAGCACGTATCTCTTTAGATCAATATAGTCGGGATTCACCAAGGAGCAAAACCAAGTGGTAGGCTGCTCCTGTCATGTTGGCGTAGCAACTCAAGCAGGGTCAGTCCGCACATGAAATGGCGACACACTTAACAGGACCCCTTTGGCCGACATGTGGCTCATCCACCGTCTTGTTCCACGTGCGATGCACCAAATTACAGTTCGGAGCAGCTGTTGGAATTGGAGGCACCCCGATCATAGCACCGTAGTAGTAGAAAATGAGTGATGAGAGGTCAAATCGCAAAGCCCCACCATTCCCGCATTAAGCTGGACGGACGAAGCAACCATCATTTCACTCTAGGCGCAAGAGCATAAAGAAAAGAGAAAACAATGATGCGTGCGGCAGCTACCTAGGGCACCATAGGGTAGGGGTCTCCACTACAGATCCTTTTTTTTAAAGCGCCTCCACTAAAAATCGGCTTCTCCCTCGTCCTCTTGAAGAAAACCGATGATGAGTGCGGCGGTAGGGTTTGTAGGAGTACTACGGCGTGCGGGGCCATGTCGTAGTAAACGGGTTCAAGTCGACGCCTTAAATATGTGTGGGCCGCTTGGTTTTACGGGAATGAGGCAGCATTTTGGGTTCGGGGACTAGTGCAGATATAGTACGTACAAAACATTGTGGATGTAGGTTCGACCGAAAGGCAATGATGCATGGGCCCTGCATTTTTATATAGCCGGGGCCGCGTGAAATTTGCTACTCTACTCAAAACTAGTAAGGTAGACATGTATTGAACGCATGAGATTTCAAAACCAAATTATGAATAAATACACACTATAGCATGTAAAGCTTTGAGTCATATATGCATGATGTAGATGTTCGTTTAGTTCTTATTGTTCATCTCATTCAAAATCAATTAGTTTTATAAAAATGTTAAGATTCATGGGGCTGTGCATTGTAAATCATAAAGTAAAAAACAAATAATGGCAATTCATTTAGAAAAAAATAATCAATTATGATACAGAAGATTCTAGAACAAAGGAGAAGTGCTTGTGTTTTGAGGTTTGTGCATTATGCTTAAGTTCAACCATGGAGTCTTCTAAATTTTACATGTAGCAGATCTGGTGGAATGTTGATGATATCCAAGGGCCAGTAGTGCTCGGATTTTCCTATCTCTGCACTGTCGGGTTTGCTTCATCCAGCGACCATCTTTCAAAGTTATTGGCACTGTATAGTTCTTGTGCCATAGTTGCATGTTTTGGAAAAAAAAGCTACTAGTGGGTTGTACTATCTATTTAGGAATAGAAGATGTATACATGGAAGTTGTAGGGAAAGAGATGACATGGAGCATCTCAATTCCTATGAGTAGGGATTGGAAAAGAGATGTCATTTGGTTCACATCATAGGAACTTTTCTATTGAATCTAGAGATGACATGTATCTCAATTCCTATGAGGAGGGATTAGAAAAGAGATGTAATTTGGTTCATATCATAGGAACTTTTCTATTGAATATACGCTAATGTTTATTTTCCTTTGAAATTAAGGGAGTATAGGAATCCATTCATATTAACCAAGTGGCTCTAAAGCTATAGAAATGATATCATGTTTATTTCCTTTGAAATGTGGAGTATATGAATCTATTCCTATGAACCAATTGGCTCTAAAGTAAAAAATCCTATAAAAATCATATCATATAGAGTTCCTATGATATTCCTCGACACTAAAGGATGGTTGAAATTGCTGCTCGTGATACGATGGTCTTTCTTTGTAGACTCCTCAAAGATGAATGAAATGATATATACAGGGTATTCTACATGTGCAATTTGGTACACGAAAAGTTAGTAAAAGTTTGCGAAGTTCGAATTTTCAATAAAGCTATATGCACTGCATTTTGGAACGAAGCGAGCATACGGCAGTTGCTAACACTCACGTGGAAGATTTGTGTGTAGGAGTAGTGGCTGTTCTGTTAAATGACATGGCAAAACTGACACTGTCGGATGCCGATCTAACGGTTCTTACGGTGTTCGTCGGGAAAAGGCTTGTGGCGAACGTTTGTTGGATAATGATTTACGGACACATGCATTGCATTGATACGTGCCCCCCTCTCTCTCACGCACACGCACCCTCACGAGTCATGACTCTCCCGAGTCCTCTCTCAGACTCGCACGTCGCACCCACTGTCTATCTGCAGGTAGACGTCACGCACATATGTGCTCTTCACACCCTACCCTCGGAACTTCTAAAAAACAAAAGAAGGCACGCACATTTTATTTTAGCTCACACGTCACACACTTACACTATTACTCTTGCGGCGAATGTTCGTTGGGCATAGTATATTGTGCTCTCACAAAGAGAAGCGGTGCACGCACGCACTAGTTCCCTCACACCCACTCGTGGGTACACATAGGAATGCATTTTTTTGAAGCTAGTACAACAAAATCACTCCACTATATATAAAAGCAGGAGCCTTAGCGCTTGCTTTACTAGGGTTCCTCTTGTTCACTCTCTCATGCTCTCCAGATCTAAGCAAGACATAGGTGGCCACACTCTCTCTCAGCTCACGGCTGGTCACAAATCCAGCCGGACAACCTCGACCGGGGCAGGGGTGTAGGTGCATCGTTCACGCTGTCGTCGGTGGCGAGGGAGGAGACCAATGGCTGCCCGTGCATCCCGATCAGCGGTCGTGCCGTTCTCTCCGAGAGAGCGCCGGCTCGGGAGGGCCTCCGACCCCTTCTTCCTCCCTGCGGTATTGTGGCCAAGATGCAACCTCCCGATGCCGTCTTTGCCACATGCCGACGACCCTCAGGTATATATTCCTTCGAAACCTGCCTTGCTCTACTTCCCCAGCTCCCTTCGTGTGGGTCCTTTTCTACTTCCGTTCGCTATTCCAAAGCCACCTAGACTTCTACTATTATTAGAAGCAAAGCTAGTTCATACAGTCGACTCAAAGCGTTGGTTCAAACAGGCAAGAAAGTGGGAAAGCTGTAGCATGAATCTAGGGCTTGGTTCTAAGAGGAAACGGGGGAAAGTAGTAATATCTGTCACTTTTTAAATAACCGTATTTTGTATTTGCGCAAACAGGGATGTCTGTCACCATATCGTTTCGGGATGTCTGTCTCCATATCGTTTCTATCCGCGCAATCAAAAGCACACACCTCAGTTTTAGTAAAACTGCACAAAACGAGATGGCTATCCCTCGTTGTCGTCGTCTAACCTCCCGTCTTCAAGGTATCCGTACATTGGTAGTAACTAAGGTAGAATGACCAACGCCATCTAAAATAAGCTGACTTGTATGTTTTACTTCCTGATTGCAGTGCAGGGACGAGCGAAAACAACTACATCCTAGTCCGGAATGCACTTTCTACCAGTTCATCCATGGACCGAGGACTAGCTGGCATGGCTGCATGGCGGTTTTTTGGACAGGTGCACGGACAAGAGGCATTGTGGTCTGCTTATTTTTGCAAATAGCGGTGCTTAAATTTAGTGGAATACACAAGAATTTCACCTGGTCAGTACACTGCATGGTTCAGTTCAGCATTCTAGCTGAGACCACAATTATAATTGGTTATTCTAGAAGGAGAGAACCTAATCCTGGATGGTGGCAACAAGAAAAAACCAGAGTGAACTCCAGGAAATTTAAGCCTGTCGGGAGGCCCTTTTCTCAGAGAATCCTTTCTTGTTTTTTCCTGATTTGTAAACCTTCTCACAACTTTGTCTTTTGCTGTGAACTAGTATATGTTTGTTATGTTCTATGAATCATTGAGATGTATAAAATTGCTTAACTTATGCTTTTCAAGTTTTTTATGAAGACGAGTTTAATGTGAGTGTTCCTCATGAGCGCTAGACTAGCATGTGAACGTTTGGAATTTATTACATTGTGGCCTCAATTAACTACATGAACCATTGTAACAAGATACATAGTTACTTATATGTCAGACAGCAGATTGTTGATTGTTAGCTGGTCGATAGCCTAGTGTTGAAGCAAGCTGAGCCAATGTGCCGTGTTTTGCACAACTTCTTGCAAGTGGGGTAGCACCAACAGTGTTTACAAGTACTTATGTATACGTCGGTGCATGATTCTTGAACGAGTGCTCTATTTCATCAAAACAGACACTACTCGTATGATAAACCATGACAACTTATGTCTTACCATGCCATATTCATGAAAAAACTAGTGAGGACGCATCTGTTTCGGCAACAATTACGATGGTTCTCACATGATTCATGGGCACACAAAAGTAGCAGCAGTTTCCATAGACGGATTAAAACAGAGTACTAGCCCCAGAGGGGTCGATAACAGGCAAGGTTCGAATAATTAGATAAAATCCAAACTACTATTAAACACTAGATAGGGCAACTATTTCATGCCTTGATCTAATTTGGGCTGAACACAAGACGGACCTTGCCATGAACATCATCGAGGACGTCCAGCAGCAGCTCAATCCTGTGAACCTTCATGAAGACAACCTTGTGGCCTTGCCACTTATAAAATTGTTTGTGAAGGCATGCCATGTCATCTTCCTGCGTAAGCTTGACAAGAACAATATGCCTCACAAATGAAGGAGTAGCTTTGAACTTCTTGTGCTTCAGTACACCCTGGACAACACGCCAGACAACAGTGAAGCTGGAATACAACTCTTCATTGGTATAACTGCAAATGGCTTCCAGGATCCAACAGCCTAAGAACTCTGTTTTCCCAGTGCATATATTCAGGTCGTCCGCCTCATAGCGAGTGACATGTACAACCACACAATCCTTGTCTGCATCAGGGCTCTAATTGAAACAGAAACAAATTCTGAATTACTTTTCAGTATAATAAACACAAGTTATTTAAACCACTATGTATAGCATGGCATCGAAGCTAATAAAATTTTTCATTATTAATCACCACATACTTCCTTTTCTAAAAAAATCACCACATACTTAGAGGAAAAATCACAATCAAGATCGCAAAGAAGGAAATCACCTTGGGCAGCTCAGCAGGGGGGGGACACATCCTCGAAGGGGGAAAACTGCTCCTGCAGTGCCATGAGGGATGTAACCTCAAACGGGGCGTTGACCATCTCAGTAGTGGTCGTGAGCGTTTCTGGGGTCGGCTCGGTGGTTGCCTCCATCTTCTTGGAGCTCTTTGTCTCGTGGGGATCAGCCTCCCGCGTCTTCTCCAATATCGGCAGATCTTTGCCTGGTTCTCCTTGGTCCATCAGGAAACTGACGAATACTAGGAGACCACTGAAAGGAAAACACAATCGCAATGACAATGAAACAAAAAGAGAGTGAGGATCGGTTACTGCTTTGCAAAAGTTCTTTTTTTCTCTGAATAAAAATATACCAACATAACGGATCCGCTTACCTTCCCTTCATTCGGAGAGAAGAATAGTGGCAGATGCGAGTGTTGCCTTTCTTGAAGATGGTGAGGGAGAAGGGGATTCAGCAAAGAGTGAAATGATGGTTGCTTCGTGCGTCAAACTTAGACCGCGGGGAGGTGGGGTTTTGTGATACGACGGCTCGTTACTGCCGCGCTATGACCAGGGTGACTCTCCGCCTGCATACTGTCTTCTAATTTTGTGGATGGCATTTGGGCCCACACGCTGCATGGCCTGCATGTCGGTGAACAAAAGTATAATGGCATTCAGTAGAGGGAGACGTTTCAATGACCTAGGAGGAGCCAGAAGCGGTAGAGTGTCCACACTGTACTAGTAGTAATTGTTTTTCGGGGTAGCTGTAGAGTGTCTCCACTGTACTAGTAGTAATTGTTTCTCTGGGCCCAAGATAAAACAGCCCATCCACACTAGTAAATAGTAAAATCAATTCAAAAGCCCATATATTTACTGAATGAGAGGCGCTACCCACACCCAGCACACCGCCCCCCCCCCCAAAAAAAAACCTGGGTGCTCTTCTTCCTCCTTGCTCCCACCCACCTCATGTCAGCTCGCTCCACTCGTACCCCCAAATTCATCACCTCACTCCTACAGAAAACCCCAGCTCTCCTTCTTCCTCACTCCTACAGAAAACCCCCAGCTCCCCTGCTTCTTCGCTCGCACTACAACTAGGCTCGTCATTCGTTACTCTGCTCAAATCCATGAGCGCGACGCGACGCCCTCGAGGAAAATGGAGTCGGCCGACCCTGGCGTCAAGAAGATGAGGCTCCCGCCAGCGGCGACGCCTATTGTAGATCCCGCACCCGGCAGCGTGGGGAGAAGCAGCGACCCCACCCCCACCAGATCCCAGGAACCCATAGAATCTCGGGTGGACCGCATCAGCGATCTCCCGGACGCCGTCCTTGGGAAGATCATCTCGCTTCTCCCCACCAAGGATTGCTGCCGCACACAAGTCCTCTCAATTCGGTGGCGCCCTCTATGGTGCACCGTGCCCCTTAATCTTGTCTGTCGTCAGCTATCTCTCTTCAATGATTTTGAAATCCCCAGAGCCATCATCTCCTCCGACCAGGGCTTCGTTCAAAGCCTCTGCATCCCGTCGTGCTACCTGAGCAAGCATACCATGCCCTGCCCGGTGGACGCCTAGCTGAAATCCCCTGAATTCACAGAACTACAGCTGCTTGAGTTCTACTATTCCCCTGGAAATCACATACCACATACCGAACGCCATGAACTTGTGCCCTCAGCACCGATGTCCATCTCGCGGTTTTCCTCCTCTCTCCGCACTGCCACCTTTGCGTTGTGCTACCTACCAAACAATCTGCTACTAAACCTTCGACTCCCATTTCTCAAGAAACTTTCACTTGTGCAGGTTCGTATATCGGAGGCCTCATTGCACAGCATCATCCACTCCAGTTGCCCTGCTCTGGAGTGCTTGGTGCTTATTTTCACAGTTAGAATCGGTTATCTCCAAATAAAGTCGCCTAACCTTGTAAGAATTGGAATTTCTTTTGACGGAAGGCAGCTCATCATCCAAGATGCCCCTTCACTTCAAAGGTTGATCCTTGATTCTAGTTATTCACCGTTGCAAATACCCGTCCTCTCTGCGCCTAAACTAGAGACCTTGGGTGTAATACATGATCTCTGTACTCATTTCAATATGGTGTTTGGCTCCACAGTTCTTCAGGTACTTTATATCATCATCTACACTTGTAACCATAAGCTGCATTTTAAATTTCAGCGCATAATTTATATATCATCTTGGAGTACACATTTTGTACTAATATTATGTTCTATGCTCAATGAAGAGTTTCTCCATGGAATGCCTATCAATGGTGCTGGATTTTGTCAAGATCTTATATATCCAAATGAATAGTTTTGATCTGAACAAGATTATTGGCTCGCTGCAATGCTTTCCATGTCTGGAGAAGTTGTATATAAAGGTGATAATTTCACGCACATTGGAAGCCCGCATATAGTGTACTAGAATTAACCGTTCAGCTATTGCTCTTTCGACACTCTTCTTTTAGACCTTAACTGTTTTCAACTTCATGTCTATTTAGGCAACAGGACGGGGTAAGAAAGTTATAACCAATCGGTGGATTCGTAAGCATTGCAATTTTCTCACTTCTCATGAGATTCGATTGAAGACAATAACGCTAGAACGATATGTAGCCAACCGTGCAAACACAAGATTCGTCACATTCTTCGTGCTGAATGCGAGGTTACTATTGTCCATCAGGCTTAAGTTTATCAGCAGCATGGTTTTGACGGATGGGTAGGTCGAAGAGCAAAGAAAGGAGTTTCAGGTGGGCAAAAGAGCTTCTGAACGTGCCGGGCTTCTATTTACAACATATTGTGGTCATAATCCAGTAAATTTTACGACCCAGGATGTTCATTCTATGGACCTCATCGATCCATTTCACTGTGACTGCCGAAATCAGTGCTGGAGTTAGATGTTGTTGCCCTTTTCAATCTGGGTTTTTTTGTAACCCTCATGAACAATTAACCCTCGTGCTTTTGTACAGTTTGTAAACTGGAGTTAGATGTTCCTGCCCTTTTCAACTCGGCTGTGACTGTCATATTTTCTTTGAAACAAGGCAAATGGCTTGCCATTCGTTTAATTTAGAGTGAAATATTGTAACAAATCCCAACCAAGGGAAATAACATCACTCTCGCCGGCTGCTTGAGCTCACTGTGCATTACAAAAGCCAAGTGATTAGCCCCCACCAGCACCCACAAACTTATTTCGAAATAGCACATCAAATGGGCTGTAAATTTTCATAGGAAAGGCTGCATGACCGTGACAGATTTGGATTCTGGCATTTGGGACCCGCGAGGAAATAGCCTATCCAAGGTGGTGTCGACTTACTAGCCAGTCAACAAACGATTCTGCCTACCAGCCGTTGGATTGACATCCAACATCTGTCGTGTATCTTCTATCTCTTGTCTTCTTCTTCCTCCAGCCGCCCAAACCAAACCACCCCGTCGGCTCCGCCTGCTCCCGCCTCCCATGGCTGGTTGCGCCTCCGCCGCCCTACCGTACGTACCCTCCAACATTGGCCAGTCCCTCCCTCTATTCCCCCACACGTCCTGTTATTCTCCAGCGACGTCAGCCCCAACATGCACCCGCGCCCGAACGAGTCAACCCTCGTACTCCCCTCCGCCTGTAACTGGACCAGCACATCTTCAACGGCTCCTGTTCGTTCCGTCTGAGGCCTCGCTGTCATCCTCCGCCTTGCGGCCTTGCTTCACTCGCCATGCGCGGTCTGCCGCCCTCTTGTGTTGTCAACATCGTCAACAACCGAGAGGAACAAGGAGATGACTGTACGTGGAGAGGATGACAGTAGGGACCCACCAGCGTCATGCCAGTACGCAAGCAAGTGCCTTTATAGTACAAGCCCAAACATATGGTTCCTCCTAATGGTTGGACATATGGGGCTCACGCCATTGTCAATGTAGTCAATAAACGAGAGAATTACACTACGAGCGGCTGACACCAGGGACCCAGCAAGTCGCGCAGTTTTTTTTAGGAACAAGCAGTTGTTACTTATACTAGTTTTAGCGACGGATCAGGGTAACAACGGGGCTGTGCGGGGGCTGTGGCCCGTCTAGCAAGGGTTTCATTTATGTTTACCACATTATGAGCCCAGTTGTGTGTTTTTCTTGCTGAAAATGGCTAGCCCAGTTCTGTTTTTTTTAAGAAATACCCAAACATGGCCTACTTGCTTTATCGGCCCTGCTGGGCTGCAAATCTTTCAGGATGAGGAGAGTTTCATTCGGTTTGCCCAGAAATGGGCTGTACATTTTTAAAACACATCAAACCGGGAATTAGTTTCAATTTTTTTCATTACAAGATCTTAAATTCCATTGATTTTTATGCGTGGACAATTATTTGGATTTTATATTTATATAAATTATTTTTCAAAATAGTTTGAATGTGAATCGATATTTCTGGATTAAAAAAAGTTGACCGCACCGAAATATGCAAAATTTCTTGTACTGTTTAACCGTGTCCACAATATGGGGTGTAATGCTAACAAAAAGAAGATGGGCTCCAAAAAAGTCATAAGAATTAGCAAATGGGATGTACATTATTAGAAATAATGGCAGATGGGGTGTATGTTGTTTTCCACAGATTTGAGGCTGACTTGTGCGCCTACTACAGGTTGATGCTTATGCTTTCATAAAAAAAAGGTTGACGCACACGCAACGCCCTGTCAACTTAGTCAACACACGAGAGCAGTGACTGTTGGATGTCCATCCAACGGCTGTCGTGCTTCTTCAATCTCTGGTCTTCATGCTCCAGCCGCTCAAACAAGCGCCGGCGGGACTGCTGCTCCCTCCTCCCATGGCGGGCTATGTTGCTGCGCAGGCCTCACGGCCCCACCGTACTCCCATAGCTGGCCTAGCCATCCCTCTACTCACCCACACATGTTATTCTCCGGCGATGGCAGACGAAGCAGTAAACCCTCGTACTCCTTCGCGTGGGAAACAACTATGGAGTATTCCCTGGCTCTGTGTTGTTCCCTTCCTAGGCCTCGCCGTCGTCCACCGCCCTGGTGCTCTCGGCGTGGCCTGGTCAACATGGTCAATGAAGGACATCCATCAGAAGTGGACTGTACGTGGAGAGGCTGGCAGTTGGGTCCACGGCCGCAGCAAGGAAATGCCTCCTTATTACGTGCAAAATAATGATTCCTCCACCTGACAGCTAGGACCCACAGGAAGGGCCTCTGTATTTCACGAAAAAAATGTTCCCCCCGCTGACAGGTCAGACCCACCAGCTATATCTTCGCACGCAAGGAAGTGCCTCCTTATTCGCCCAAAAAAATGAATACCCCCCTACTAGCTGGGACCCACCATATTGTTGGGCTGACTTGTGGGCCTACTAAGTTGACAGGGACAGAGGGCTTTGTCAACTTAGTCAATACTCCAGTGATCGTACGATGTCCATCCAACGGCCATAGTGCTTCTTCAACCTCTGGTCTTCTTGCTCCAGCCGCCCAAAGCAGCGCCGGTCGTGCCGCCTGCTCCTGCCTCCCGTGGCCGGCTGTGCTACCGCGGAGGCCTCACCGCCCCCATACTACTCCCACCACTGGTTAGGCGATCCCTCCACTCACCCATACCCCATGTTATTCTGCGGCGACGGAAGCCTCACACCACAGCCGAACCAGTGAACGCTTGTACTCCTCTCCGCATGGGAATCCATTGCCGCGTCTTGCCCGGCTCCGCGTCGTCCCCTTCCTAGGCCTCGCTGTCGTCCACCATCGGGGTGCTCTCGGCGCGGCGTGGTCAATGTGGTTAACGACCGACTTCCATCGGAAGAGTACTGTACGTGGAGAGGCTGACAGTTGGGTCCATAGTAGCCACAAGGAAGTGCCTCCTTATTACGCGGAAAATAATTGTTCCTCCACCTGACAGCGGGGACCCACCGGATGGGCCACCAGTATTTTTTGAAAAAATCGTTTCCCCGTCACTGCTGGGACCCACCGGACGGGCCACCGTATTTCACGAAAAAACGTTCCCCCCGCTGTCAGCTCGGACCCACCGGAAGTGCCTCCTTATTACGCACAAAAAAATGAATACTCCCCCGGCTAGTTGGGACCCACCTTGGTGGGAGGCTGACTTGTAGGCCTACTAAGTTGATGGGGACGAAGGGCTTTGTCAACTTAGTCAATATGAACGATTCTAGCTCAAGTGACCGTACGATGTCCATCCAACGGCCGTAGTGCTTCTTCAACCTCTGGTCTTCTTGCTCCAGCCGCCCAAAGCAGCGCCGGTCGTGCTGCATGCTCCTGCCTGCCGTGGCCGGTTGTGCTGTCGTAGAGGCCTCACCGCCCCCTACTATTCCCACCGCTGGCCAGGCCCTGCGGCGACGGCAGCCTCACACCGCAGCCGAACCAATGAACCCTCGTACTCCTCTTCGCGCGGGCTTCCACTGCCGCGTCTTCCCCGGCTCCGGGTCGTCCCCTTCGTAGGCCTCGCCGTCGTCCACCGTCGTCCGCGCGGAGTGGTCAGCATGGTCAAGGAACGACTTCCATCGGAAGAGTACTGTACGTGGAGAGGCTGATAGCTGGGTCCACGGCCACAGTCCAGTTTTTTTGTGATTTGCCAAGTAAGTCACTTTGTCAGGCCTGTTGTGCTGCAAATCTTTCAAGACGAGGAGAGCTTTCATTCGGCTGGCCGAGAAAATGGCCCATCAGTAATGAGAAATGGGCTGTACATTTCTAAAACACATCAAACTAGCAATTAGTTGCAAATATCTTTTTTTTATTTCAAGATTTTAAATTACATTAATTTTTATGCGTGGAGAATTTGTTGGATTTATATTGATCTACATTTATTTTTAAAATCAGTTTGAATGTGAGTTGAAATTTCGGGATTAAAAATAGTTCGGAACGCACCGAAATATGCAAAAATTCGTATAATTTTTTAACCGTGGCCACAATATGGGTTGTAATGCCATCAAAAAGAATATGGGCTCCAAAAAAACCTTAAGAATTAGCAAATGGGCTGTAAATTATTAGAAATAATGGCAAATGGGATGTATGTTGTTTTCCACAGATTTCAGGCTTTCCTAAAAAAAAGGTTGACACACAAGCAGTGACTGTTGGATGTCCATCCAACGGCCGTCGTGCTTCTTCAATCTCTGCTCTTCCTGCTCCAGCCGCTCAAACAAGCGCCGGCGGGACTACCTGCTCCCTCCTTCCCACAGCCGGCTGTGCTGCTGCGCAGGCCTCACCGCCCCACCGTACTCCCATCGCTGGCCTAGCCATCCCTCTACTCACCCACACTTGCGGTTATTATCCGGCGACGATAGACGAACCAGTAAACCCGCATACAGTCGTACTCACCTCCGCATGTCATCCCCTTCCGAGGCACGGCATGGTCAATGTGGTCAACGACCGACTTCCGTCGGAAGAGCACTGTGCGTGGAGTCGCTGACAGCTGGGTCCACGGCCGCAGCAAGGAAGTGCCTCCTTATTACGCGCAAAATAATTATTCCTCCACCTGACAGCAGGGACCCACCGGACGGGCCACCGTATTTCGCAAAAAAAATGTTTCCCCCTGACTGCTGGGACCCACCAGCTACACCTTCGCACGCAAGGAAGTGCGTCCGGGCAAAAAAAACGATTCGTCCCCCTAACTGCTGGGACCCACCAGCTACATCTTCGCACACAAGGAAGTGCGTCCGGGCAAAAAACGATTCGCCCCCCTGACTGCTGGAACCCACCATCTACATCTTTGCACGCAAGGAAGTGCGTCTGGGCAAAGAAAAACAAAACGATTCGCCCCCCTGACTACTGGGACCCACCAGCTACATATTCCCAGGCAAGGAAGTGCCTGACAGTCGGGACCCACCTGGTCAAAGCATACGTAGTGTTGTCATTCTGGCCGCGCACATGTACGCACATACTGGTTGATGTAGAGGCGCGCACGTGTCGTAGTAGAGGCACACACGTAGCATGTACACGTACGTACAGCGGCCAGGGTACAAGAAAGAAAATACGGCCACGTATGTGTACATACGGGCAGGGTCTTGAACGCCTACTCGTGCATACGTACAGCCAGGGCTCGTGTACATGGCAGGGTCGGAACGGAGAAATAGTGTCGTCGTCGTGTTCATGGGGAGGCAACGAAATCCGTCGTGTTCATGGGGAGGCAATGGAATGCATCATGTTCATCGGGAGGCAACAGAACGCGTGGGAGCCAACCGGCTGGGACGGAATGGAATGCGTGGTCGTGTTCATTGAGAGGGCTTGGACAGAACATGCGATGGAAACGAGGCCTGGCGTATCGCAGAATGGAGGAAACGGAGCTCCTATGTTCAGAACGGGGTCCTATTGATCGGGAGGGGTGTGGCGTACCGCAAAACGGAGGAAACGGACCTCCTACGGTCAAAACGGGGGTCCTGTTGATCGGGAGGTGTGTGGCGTACCGCAAAATGGAGGAAACGGACCTCCTACGGTCGAAACGGGGGTCCTGTTGATTGGGAGGGGTGTGGCGTACCGCAAAACGGATGAAACGTACTTGTGTTGGAGCGCTATGTTCGAAACGGGAGTCCGGTTCATCGGCAGGGGTGGGGCATACCGCAAAACGGGACTCCACGGGATACTGTTCATCTCCACCGTCGACCTCCTCCAGCCTCCACGGGCTATCGTCGACCTCCTCCAGCCTCCATGGGATCCTATTCATCCAACCTCCACCGCACGCTACTCCACCGGCTACTGTTCAACCACCCCTCCACGGGCACCCCTCCACCGTCTACTATTCATCCAACGCTCCACACCACGGGGTCCTATTCAAC
>NC_057798.1:297233776-297383720 GCF_018294505.1 Triticum aestivum | reverse complement strand
CCGCAATGCTCACTTTTCATCCAATTGATCGGCTTCGGTTAGCAGCAGTAGTGAAGGAATCGCTCGATCAGGTTCAGTTAACACCCATCGATCGATGGCTCGGGTTCAGTAACGCGTAGCCTGCAGTGCAATCGCTCGGTTCAGTTAGATCTCAACGCCTCGCTCGGGTTCAGTTATAGCCAATGCCTCGCACACACGACGTACGTGTATGAGAGAAATGCGCATCGCTCGGCCCTCGACCTCCCACCGTAACCAGGAACTCCCCAAAAATTTTCTCCCCCTCGCTTCTACCACGGCTTTCCGTCATGGACGGCCCAAAGAATGTCATGCAGCTGCGTCTCCGGCGCGCCCAGGACGAAAAGCCCATTTTCTCTCATGATTTTTTGTCATAGAAGTAGGAGCCCACCACATCTATGATGATACCGAGTTTTGTCACAATTATCGTCATAGAAGTGTCATATGTATGACAGAAAAAAATTCGTTCGGCCCAAAATGTCATGCATGTGTCTTTTTTTTGTAGTGGTCCCTTGCATCAGGTAGTCCTTGAATTCCGTGGTCCAGTATCCCTCCTGAGGCTCCAGCGCCAAGAGTAGGCATGCTCCTAAGGTCGGGCCACAGGACAGGGCTCCTATGGCAGGTGGCTGAGGGAGTTCTTCCCGAGGCTATGCTGTGCTTGAAAGTGATGGTGTCGCCGACGGCTGGAAGAGTCGCTCCTCGAAAACGCCAGGTTCCTGAGGCAGTCGCCTCGACGCCCTCTTGGCAATGTCATCAGCCTCTTGATTGGTGTCGCGTGTCACATGCTGCAACTCTAGCCCCCAGAAATGCTTCTCCATATTGCGTACTTCCGCAAGTTATGCCTCCATGTGCTCGTCCTTCGGCTCGTACACCTTGTTGGAGAAGTTGACGAGGAGTTGTGAATCGCCCTTGATGATGAGGCGCTTCACTCCCAGTGTTGTTGCAGCTTTCAGGCCTGCTATGAGGCCCTCATATTCTGCTATGTTGTTGGAAACATTCTCGCCCTGCTAGAAACAGAGCTGTACGGCGTAGTAGAGCTTGTCTTGAGTGGGGGATATAAGCACTGCACCAGCCCCCGCGCCCTAACGCGAGAATGCTCCATCGAAGTACATGACCCAGACATCTGGTGCCTCACTTCCTAGGGACAGGGACTGATCCTCGCCCGCCTTGAGCCCTGGTGCCTCTGTCCATTCTGCGACAAATTCAGCAAGCACGGCTCCCTTGACGACCTTGTTTGTGCTGAACTCCAACTGAAACACCTGCAACTCGATGTTTCACTCGGCGACCCTTCCAGCTGAGTTGGGGCTCCTGAGTACCGTTTCCAATGGGTAGGCCGAGACGACCTTGATGGGTGACCTTGAAAGTAGTGTCGCAGCTTACGCGAGGCCACCAGGAGCACGAGTAAGAGCTTCTGAGGCATGGGGTATCGTGCCCTTGCATCCCGCAACACCGTGCTGACGAAGTACACCGGATGCTCGATGAGGGTGGGTGTGCTGACGAAGCCTGTGTCCTCCGGAGGTTGAGGCGCCTCCTGAGGCGATGGAGCCCCCAGCGCCCGGTTGCTTTGTGCGGCCTCTTCAGCCCTGGGGGCATCTTCCTGCTAAGGTTGGTCTCCAGCTGCCATGGTCGTGGTCCTCGCGAGGCCTTCTTGGTCTTGTGTCGCCACGACTGAGCCTGTGGTTGGGCGTGACGCGGCCTTAGCCTGGCGTTCCTCCCGAAACGCCACCAGGGCTGCGCTGGCGGAGTAGGGAGTGGCGGCGAGGTAGAGCACCAGGGACTCGACAGGGCGCGGTGCCACCATCACCAGAGGGCTGGTCAGATATTTCTTGAGGTCTTGAAACGCTTTGTCGGCCTCATGGGTCCACTCAAACGGGCCTTTCTTCTTCATTAGCTTGAAGAACGGTAGGGCACGCTCCCCCAGCTTGGAGATGAAGTGTCCTAGTGCTGTCACGCGACCGGCGAGCTTCTGCATTTCGCTGAGGGTTTGCGGTGGACTCATGTCTTTGATTGCCTTGATCTTCTCCGGGTTGGCCTCAATCCCCCTGTGGGACATGAGGAAGCCCAGTAGCTTGCCGGAAGGGACGCCGAACACGCACTTCTCCGGGTTGAGTCGCAGGTCCACCTGGTGGAGGCTCGCAAAGGTCTCCTCCAAATCCTGGATCAAGGTCCTTGCCTCTCGAGATTTCACCATAATGTCGTCGACGTAAGCCTCAGCGTTTTTCCCGAGCTGTCGGCCCAAGGCAATGTGCATCAGTCGCTAGAAGGTCGCGCCCGTGTGGCGCAACCCGAATGGCATGCAGGTGTAGTAGTACACTCCACATGGGGTCAGGAAAGCTGTCTTCTCCACATCTTCCACCGCCATCTTGATTTGGTGATAATCCAAAAACGTATGCAGGAAACACAGCAGGTCACACTCGGATGTGGAGTCGACAATCTGGTCGATGCGGGGGAGCGGGAATGGATCTTGAGGGCAGGCCTTGTTGAGGTTGGTGAAGTCAATGCACATGCGCTCCTTTCCTCCCTTTTTTGGCACGACAACGGTGTTTCCCATCCATTCGGGGTAGCGAACCTCGCGAATAACACCTGCTGCCTCTAGCTTGTGGGTTTCTTGGATGATGAAGGCCCGCTTCTCGATGGACTGCCGCCTCGCTTTCTGCTTCACGGGGTGTACATTAGGGCACACATTCAGGTGATGCTCAATCACCTCCCTTGGGACCCCCGCTAGCTGCTTGGGTTCCCACGCGAACACCTCCTAGTTTGAGCGCAAGAACCTCACCAACACCTCCTCTTGGTCGGGGTCGAGGTTGGCACCTATGGTGAAGGTGGCTCCCGAGGACCTGTCTTCCTCAACTGGCACCTTCTTGGTCTCTACCTTGTCCTGAGTGAACATCTGCTTCTTCTTGGTAGGTGCAGCCCCCTTGGCCTTGGAGGTGTCCGTGCCGGCGGGCTGCGCCACCGCGGCGGTCTTGAGGGCGAGCTTGAGCGCCAGCAGAGGACGCTACTATGGTGAGGACGCCGCTACGGTGAGGACGCCGCTACTCCCTGGCATCTTCATGAGGTTGTAGGCCGGATGGGTTGCTGCCATGAACTAAGCCAAGGCAGGGCATCTGAGGATGGCGTTGTACAGGAGGCCGATATGGGCGATGTCGAAGTCGAATAGCTCCGTGCGGTAGTTGTCGTGGGTGCCGAAGGTCACAGGAAGGCGGATCTGCCCCAGGGAGCTGGAGGAACCGCCTCCGACGCCCGAGAAGGGCTTGCTGGGTGGGACCCGTTCCAGCGGTACATGGAGGAGGCTGAAGGCCTCCACCGAGAGCATGTTGAGGCCGGCGCCGCCGTCGATGAGGGTTTTGGTGACGGCCACCTGGCAGATGGTGGGCGTGCAGAGCATCGGGACCGCACCTGAGCAGGCGGTGTTGATGGGGTGATCTTCCGAGTTGAAGATCAGGTTGGCCTTGGGTGCCACCGAACCCGGGGGAGCTCCTTGCTGCGTGAGGGCGGCGCCGATCTGGCGTAAGAATGTCTTGGCATGGTAGTCTAAGGGTGGCGCCTGCGAGCCGCCCAAGAGAGCTATGATGACCGGGGGTGCCGGCTCCGCATAGTGGGCAAGGAAGAGTTTGCGCAGTTCCTCCCAGGAGGCCACAAAAGATGTCGGCAGGTTGAGCAGCCAAGCGCGCACGACGCCAGTGAGGGCCATGGGAAGCCAGTTGGCCATGACCTTGTCGTCGCCTCCGGCCTTGAGGATGGCCTCCTCTTATGCCAGCAAGAAAGCCAGCGTGTCCGCCGCATCGTCATAGCCCAGCGGCATCTCTGGCTTGAACTTGTGCGGCCACTGCACCTGCTGCAAGGCGGGGGCCAAGGCTTGGAGCCCCCTGGCCCCGGCGCTGGCGCCGGCCGCCGGAGCCGGAGGCGTGATGCCCGCCATGAGGGTGAAGTGCGGTGTTGGTGGAGAGTGGGTCAACGGAAGGAAGAGCTCCGGTGCACCCCTACCTGGCGCGCCAAATGTTGGATATCGGGTTCCGGCAAAACCCTTAAGGTTCGAACACTGGGGTGCGCACGAAGATCTCCTCCTACCGAATCTCACTCTCAACCTCGCCGTGATCCCTAAGATAGATCGATGAACCCACGGCACAAGAGACACAAGATTTATAAAGTTTTGAGCCACCATGGTGGTGTAATACCCTACTCCTGCGTGTGGTGGTGGATTGCTGCTTGGGCTAATGATGAACAGTACGGGGGAAGAACAGCCTCACGAGGAGAGGTGTTCTTGAGCTAGTGTGGTGTTCTCCTTGGGAAGGATGCAATCCATCTCTAGATGATCTGTCCCCTCCTACTGTGGTGGCTAGCTCTATTTATAGAGGCCTTGGTCCTCTTCCCAAATATTGAGCGGGAAGGGATCCAACAACGGCCATTTGGAAAGGGGACAGCTAGTACAAGCTATCCTGACTAAAGGTGGTCTTCGCCTGCCAAAGGTGGTGGTGATGTTGCCGTCTTGGGCTCCACGGTGACCTCCGTCCTGCTGTCCTGCTAGTCTTGGTCTTGTTGCACCGATATGGAAACCTTTGCCTGATGCCTCGGTACTCCGCGCCTGCGCTTGCCCCCTTTGCTCCAAAGAGGAAACGGGGACAATGCGCGGGCTGGCGCCCGCCTGGCGCCCGCCTGGTCTTGATTGTCATGGCTTGCATCATGGGAACCTCGCAAGGTACGCCTTGCCTTGATCTTTCCACCTCCTCGCGAGCCTGCCTGGTGAGGCCACTCTTGAGGAGGTCTTGCATCGTCCGCCCCGCGAGGCTTGGCCCCTCGCGAGGGTCTTGAGTGTTTGGTTGATGAAGGTGGGCCGTACTGGGCCACTCGTTGAGCCACACCGCAGGCCGCAGGCAGGCAAGTCTAAGGACCCCCATTCCCAGAACGCCGACATACTGCCCTTCCTTGGACAAGCATCCCACTTATGATTGACCCCTCTCGCAAGCATCCGCAACTACGAAAGAAGAATTAATGTAAACCTAACCATAGCATGAAACATATGAATCCAAGTCAGCCCCTTACGAAGCAACGCATAAACTAGGGTTTAAGATTCTATCACTCTAGCAACCAACCATCTACTTATTACTTCCCAATGCCTTCCCCTAGACCCAAATTATGGTGAAGTGTCATGTAGTCGACGGTCACATAACACCACTAGAGGAGAGACAACATACATCTCATCAAAATATCGAACGAATACCAAATTCACATGATTACTTATAACAAGACTTCTCCCATGTCCTTAGGAACAAACGTAACTACTCAAAAATCATATTCATGTTCATAATCATAGGGGTATTAATATGCATTAAGGATCTGAACTTATGATTTTCCATCGAATAAACCAACTAGCATAAACTACAAGGAGTAATTGTAGGATCGAAAGTATGTCTAGAGGGGGGGTGATTAGACTACTTGACCAAATAAAAACTTAACAGTTTCCCAATTTTAGTTCTTGGCAGATTTTAGCAACTTAGCACAAGTCAAGCAATCTCAATACAATTCAAGCAAGCATGCAGGACTATATGGGAAGCAGAAAGTAAAGCATGCAACTTGCAAGAAAGTAAATGGGAGGAGTTTGGAGGGAGCAAACGCAATGTTGACACGGAGATTTCTGGCATGGTTCTGATAGGTGGCGCTATTGTACATCCATGTTGATGGAGACTTCAACACATGAAGGGTAATGGTTGTGCGAGTCCATGGAGGGCTCCATCATGAAGGGTCCACGAAGAAGAAACCTTGTCTATCCCATCATGGCCATCGCCCATGAAGGACTTGCCTCACTAGGGTAGATCTTCACGAAGTAGGCGATCTCCTTGCATTCACAAACTCCTTGGTTCAACTCCACAATCTTGGCAGAGGCTCCTAAGTGACACCTAACCAATCTAGGAGACACCACTCTCCAAAAGGTAATAGATGGTGTGTTGATGATGAACTCCTTGCTCTTGTTCTTCAAATGATAGTCTCCCCAACACTCAACTCTCTCTCTCAAAGATTTTTCTATGGTGAAAAGATGATTTGAGTGGAAGGCAACTTGGGGAAGGCTAGAGATCAAGATTCTTGTGGTAGGATTGGAATATCTTTGTCTCAACACATGAGTAGGTGGTTCTCTCTGAGAAAATGAATGGTGGAAGTGTAAGTATGTTCTGATGGCTCTCCTCTATGAATGAAGAATGGGTGGAGGGGTATATATATCCTCCACACAAAATCTAACCGTTACATACAGATTCCCAAACTCGATGGGACCGAATCAGCAAACTCAGTCAGACCGATCCACGTAAAAATATGTATGTTAGAGTTTCCGATGGGACTGATATAGTCATCTCGGAGAGACCGATATGCTAGGGTTAGGGCATAACGTAATCTCGGCGTAACTGATCGCATAAACTCAGTGGGACCGATTCGCTCACTTCAGTGAAACCAAAGTGTTACGAAAAGGAAACAGGGAGTTTGCAATGCACACTCGGTGGGACCGATTTGCTCATTTCAGTGAGACCGATATGTTACATACAGGAAATAGGGAGTTTGCAATCCCATCTCGGTGAGACCGAGATCCCTATCGGTGAGACCGAAGTAACTAGGGTTTGTGGCAGTGGCTATGTCAAATGAAACTCGATGGCGTAGGATAGATCAAATCGGTGTGGGCCGAATTTGACTTTTAGGTTTAGGACATTTGTGGATGTGAGAAAGTGGTTGAGGGTTTTGGAGCATGTCACTAAGCATTTTGAGCAAGCAAGCCATTAAGCAACACCTCATCCCTTTTTAACAGTATTAGCTTTCCTATGGACTGAATGTGATCTTGGATCACTAAAATGAAAATGTAGAGTTTTGAGCTTGTTGCCAATATGCGTCCTTTGCATTTTGAGGGGTCCACATCTCTAGTCCATGCCATGCCAATCATTGAACTTTCTGAAATGATCATCTTGAAAGACCATTAGTTCAATGAACTATATGTTGTTAAGAATTACCAAAACCACCCAGGGATTAGTTGCACTTTCAATCTCCCCCTGATGGAGTCCTGAACTAAGGTATCCTCGGACAGCCGGACTATATACTTTAGCCGGACTGTTGGACTATAAAGATACAAGATAGAAGACTTCGTCCCGTGTCTGAATGGGACTCTCCTTTGTGTGGAAGACATGCTTGGTGATTCGGATATGTAGATTCCTTTCTCTGTAACCGACTTTGTACAACCCTAGTCCCCCCGGTGTCTATATAAACCGAAGGGTTTAGACTTCTAGGGTTTAGCCACAACAATCATAACCTCATAGGCTAGACTTCTACCGTTTAGCCATTACGATCTCGTGGTAGATCAACTATTGTAATACTCATACTCATCAAGATCAATCAAGCAGGAAGTAGGGTATTACCTCCATGGAGAGGGCCCAAACCTGGGTAAACATTGTGTCCCCCGCCTCCTGTTACCATTAGCCTTAGACGCACAGTTCAAGACCCCTACCCAAGATCCGTCGATTTTGACACCGACATTGGTGCTTTCATTGAGAGTTCCTCTGTGACGTTGGTGATAGGCTTGATGGCTCCATCAATCGTCGACAACAATGCAGTCCAGGGGGAGATCTTCCTCCCCGGACAGATCTTCGTATTCGGCGGCTTCGCACTGCGGGCCAACTCGCTTGGCCATATAGAGGAGATCAATAGCTACGCCCCTGGCCATCAGGTCAGATTTGGAAGCATAAATTTTGTGGCCGATACCCGCGGAGACTTGATCTTTGACATATTTGAGCCCGTGACGGTTGTCCTCGGCCACCACGATGAACATGACCTAGATTTGTCATCTGGCCGCACACAGGAGATAGCGCCTATAACCGCCCTGGCCCTAGTGCCGGAGCAGGCTGCGTTGTCCGAAGACGGGAAGCTCAACCCTGCCGCGGAGGCTATAGCCTAAGCGGCGCTCGAGCCGCACACAGACCCAACATTGAGCTAGGCTTGTGTCACCGGAACCTCGGACTCATCTCCGGCCATGGGTTTTGGACCGCGTGCATTCACGTCCATCGAACCTGATTGGGCGCCGGTGTTGAAGTTCAGCTCTGTGGACATCTTCTAGCACTCGCCTTTTGGCGACGTGTTAAGCTCATTAAAATCCCTCTCCTTGCCCGGGGACTCTCGGCCGAACTATGTCCGGCTCGAGTGGGAAGCGGACGATGAAGAATTTTGTGTCCCACCCACCACCCAATTTATAGCCACTGTCGATGACTTAACCGACATGCTTGACTACGACTCCGAAGACATCGACGGTATGGATGACGATGTTGGGGAGGATCAGGAACCACTGCCTACAGGGCGTTGGACAGCCACCTCCTCGTACGACATATACATGGTGGATGCACCCAAAGAAAATAACGGCAACGATGAAAATCCTGTCGAGGATAAACCTCCTGAGATACAGCAGAAGCGCCGACGTTAGCGGCGCCGCTCCAGGCCACGCCATAGTAAAAACAGCAATACCGTCATAGAAGAGGATAACACTCCGGACGGTGCCGAAAACAACGAAGACCCCATTCAGCCAAACTCCGAGTAGGAGGAACGGGGGGATGGGCGACTCAGCCCCGGCGAACAGGCCATGAATGAAGACTCGGAGGATAGCAACTACCATCCGCTCTCCGAGGACGAGGTGAGCCTCGGCGATGAAGAGTTCATCATGCCTGAGGAGCCCGCCGAATAGGAATGGTTTAAGCATCAGCTAATTGCCACCGCAAGAAGCCTGAAAAAGAAGCAGCAGCAGCTTCAAGCTGATCAAGATTTGCTCAATGAAAGATGGAGTGATGTCCTGGCAGCCGAGCAATATGGCCTCAAGCGCCCAACCAAAAGCTACCTGAAGCGTAAAGTGTTACCACAGTTCGATGACGAGGAGCTGGAGCCCTTCCTGCCAAGGTACAATATGGCTGACCGACCACCACGTGGCCGGGACAAAGCGGCACCTCAAGCCGAACACCAGCCCGCACTACCTCGTCGAACAAACATAAATACAACAGCTCAGGGATATCTCCTCCGACGCGATTTGGAAAAGAGAGCAGGTCAGACAAGATCAATCTACGGATCAAGGGGCGTGCCTCAACGCAGATGATGCCCATCCGGCTGAACGTGACAAACATAACCACGTGTAGGCCAAATACCGCAGACGAGCTCCATCCGAGCTACGTCATGACTTGGCCCGATATAGAGGCGCCGCACACCCCCTTTGCTTCACTGATGAAGTAATGGGACATGATTTCCCAAAAGGGTTTAAACCCGTTAACATCGAATCATATGATGTCACAACAGACCCCGCGGCATGGATTGAGGACTTTCCTCTCCATATTCATATGGCCCACGGCAATGATCTTCATGCCATCAAGTACCTCCCGCTCAAACTCAAAGGATCACCTCGGTACTGGTTGAACAGTCTGCCCGAAAACTCCATTGGCAGCTGGGAGGACTTGGAAGACGCCTTCCTCGACAACTTCCAAGGCACATATGTCCGACTTCCGGATGCCGATGACTTAAGTCACATAATCCAATAGCCCGGAAAGTCAGCAAGGAAATTCTGGACTTGGTTCTTAACTAAAATGAACCAGATCATCGACTGTCTAGCCGCCCAAGCCGTAGTGGCCTTTAAACACAGCATCCGTGATGAATGGTTGGCCAGACACCTTGGCCAGGAAAAACCGAAGTCCATGTCAGCCCTTACGGCACTCATGACCCGCTTCTGTGCGGGCGAAGACAGCTGGCTAGCCCGTAGCAACAACAATACAAGCGAACATGGCACTTCTATATCCAGAAACATCAACGGCAAGCCCCAACAAAATAGACATAAGCGTTGAAACAATGGTGATAACACCGAAGACACGGTGGTCAACACCGGATTCAGCGGCTCTAAGTCCGGTCAGTGGAAAAAGCCATTTAAGAGAAACAATCTGGGCTCGTCCAGTCTAGACCGCACACTAGACCGACCATGCCAAATCCATGGCACTCCTGATAAACCAGCCAATCATACAACCAAAGAATGTTGGGTTTTCAAACAGGCCGACAAGCTAAATGCCGAGAATAAGGAGAAAGGGTCGCAAAGCGATGACGATGACGAGGAACCCCGACCACCGAACACATGGTGAGAGAAGAAATCCCCCCCCCCCCAAGTTAAAACGGTGAACATGATATACACCACCCATATCCCCAAGAACGAGTGCAAAGCATGCACTTAGGGACGTCTACGCGATGGAGCCAATCGCCCCAAAGTTCAACCCATGGTCCTCCTGTACGATCACCTTCGATCGAAGGGACCATCTGACTAGTATTCGTCATGGTGGTTCAGCCGCACTGGTCCTTGACCCAATTATCGACCGATTCCACCTCACGCGAGTCCTCATGGATGGTGGCAGCAGCCTGAACCTGCTCTATCAGGATACAGTGCACAAAATGGGTATCGATCCCTCAAGGATCAAGCCCACAAAACCACCTTTAAGGGTGTCATACCAGGTGTAGAGGCCTGTTGTATGGGCTCAATCACACTAGAAGTGGTCTTTGGATCCCCGGATAATTTCCGAAGCGAAGAGTTAATCTTCGATATCATCCCCTTCCGCAGTGACTACCATGCACTGCTCGGACGAACCGCATTGGCTCGATTCAATGCGGTGCTGCACTACGCATACCTCAAGCTCAAGATGCCTGAACCACGCGGTGTAATAACGGTCAACGGAAATACGGAGCACTCCCTCCGTACTGAGTAGCACATCGCCGCCCTTGCAGCAGAAGTACAGAGTAGCCTTTTTAGGCAGAACCTCCATTCGGCAGTAAAGCCCCCAGACACCGTTAAGTGAGTCCGAACTACTCTGCAGCAGGACCGCCCAGCTCGTCCAGAGCTCGACTAGCAATCAGCCTCTGTCCGAGTCCCAATCAAGCGTTGAAATTTGTGTCGCGCATACATAACTACGCACTCAAAATACCATGGGCATGGACGGAGGCACAGCTAGACCAAGGTCTATAATGCGGCTCAACCGCTCCCGGACCCGTATACCTTCACATTTTCATTTTCATTCAGGTTTCTCTCTCCTCGAGGCTTTTCTGATAACCTGATCATCGGACCTATAGCGGAACGGATATACCAAGAAGTCGAGGAGCTTTGTCATACAAGGCAATCCCCAGGTGGTCTCTGCGAATGATCGTTATACCTGTTTTACATACCCGCACGCAGCTCGCTCTTGGTCATGGCATGTCAAATAGCCTACTTTGCTTATCGCATTACTTGTACAAATACGCCTTGATGTATCAATCAAATTACAATGAAAAATAGTTCGTGGCTCAATATTTGTGGCGTCTGCTTATTACTTGATTCTTTCCTTGTCTTTGTATTTATTACTTATTTGCACCCGTACACCCTGGTATGTGTTACCTCGTCAAGGGCTTCATCACGCCCCGCAATACAACAATAAAGTCCGAACACTTTTACAGTACAGTTCGACACCCCGAACTTATAGCATTATATGCATCGGCTCTGAATCATGTCTTTGGTCAATAGTTGGGTTGCCCGGCTGCTGTGCTTACTACCTTACGTTCTGCTATATCGGCTAGAGTAGTAAAGGGAGAACTACTGCGATTGTGTCCCGGTTCTTCCAGACAAGCACCTTAGTAGAGAAAGCCGAAAACTGACAGTCATGATGCGGCGAGAGCTGGTCAGCTGTTCCAGAGGTTTTCAAATCTTTAGAGATTTTTTCCGCATTATGCGAGAAATCGGTTCTTATCCGATTAGGCGTGTATAGCCTCAAGTTCGGCCTTCCAAACACCAGGGGCTGCACCAAAATTTTCATTGTCAAACTCCTATGGCTAAGTGAGGGTGATAAAGTTGTATAGTCTGATTGCCTTGTACGTTGCGCTAAACACCTCCTTTAAGGACCAAAAGGTGGAGTAAAGAGTGTTTAGATTTATCCCGAACACCCCCGTATTATCTACGTGGGGGCAGAAGCCGACGACTGGCCAACCCTCAGATTTCATAAACGGTCGCACATGAGGTAAAATTTTAAATAAACAACCATTATATTACATAAAGATCTTGTTTCATATTACAGGACAGGATAAAATGAATGTATTCATGGGAATATGATATCCTTAGCACATTGCTCTGCCACAAGGCGGGATCCCTCCAGGACACTCTCAAAGTATAGTTCGGGCTAGTGGTGCTCCTTCTCATCAGGCGGCCCCTCGGTCATCAGCTTCGTGGCGTCCATCTTTGCCCAATGCGTCTTAGCACGGGCAAAGGCCATCCGTGCGCCTTCGATACAGACCGACCGCTTGATGGCTTCAAGCCGTGGGAGTCTGAAGTAGCTGCTGGGAAAGGGCTCGGCAGGCCATAGGCAGACTATTAGGTCCTTCATGGCTAGTTCGGCCGCTTTATGCAGCTCGACCAGCTGTTTCAGCTGGTCGCTAAAGGGCACTGGATGTTCTAGTCCAAGATATTGGGACCAGAACAACTTATCCGTAGAGCTCCCTTCTTTGTCTCGATAGAACTCTGCAGCATCTGATATGCTGTGCGGAAGATCCGCAAACACCCCAGGAGAACTCCAAATCCAAGTCAGTAAGCGAAACCTTTCCTTCACATATTTGCTCTACATTATAAAAGCCTTACCCGCCACGATTTTCTTGCCTGCCTGGATTTCCTCGAGGGCGCTATGGGCTTCGGCTCGGGCATCTAGCGCGCTTTGGCAGGCCTGGGCTAGTTCGGACTCTCGATCCATAAAATCACACTCAAAGGACTCATACTTCTTGACGGTATCCTAGAGCTCTTGGTGGACCTCGCTGACCCGGGCCTCCTGCTTTTCACGCGCGGCGTGTTCCTTGGCCGCTTTGTCCTCGGCCTCGGCTAACGCCTTCTTGAGGGCCGCCACCTCGGTCGTGGCTCCCTAATAAAGTTCATGACACTTTAGTTAGCATGAACCATTCATCCTTCCTAAACATATGCACAGGTTATAACATACCTTGGCTGTCCTCCAACTGCTTCTTCACATGGCCGAGCTCTTCCTCGGCCCGCTCCAGATTCTGAGACTTCCGCAGTGTGAACGGTCGCAGCCAGCAGCGATGCCTACTTATTCACATAGACATATTAGATTAGACTCCTGCGAAAATTATTTGATCCTCTATTCGGCTTTTCTTTCCAAACACCGGACAGAGTATCAGGGGCTACTGTCTAAGCTATGACATTCTTTTTCCAATTACATTGCTTACCTCAAAGCCTGTTAGAAGGCTAGTGCAGGCTTCGGCCAGTCCGCTTTTGGCGGACTGAATCTTCTCAATCACCATACTCATAAGAGTACGGTGTTCTTCAACAATGGAAGCGCCTCGCAGCGCTTCCAGCAATCTATCCGGTGTCTCTGGATGGATAGAGGTCAAGGGTGGATTTGGTGCACCCCCTCGTTCAAAAGAGGCGGCATGCCAGAATCCGGAGCCACATGGGTCTCCGGAGTTGTATTCAGCTGCAGGCCGAATTAGATACGGCCCCCATCGCTGGTGTCCTTAGGGGTCTATCCCCCCATGACTTCGGCAACTGGGGTTTTACCCTCCGGAACCATCGGGACGGCCTCTTGAGCCTCCCCTGGCCTGGGATCCTTCGAGACAACACCTCGGTGTTTGTCCGCAGCCTTGGGGGAGGAGGCCGTCGGAAGGGACGTGTTGTTCATCGCGGACGGGTCTAGCGACTCCTCCGAAGAGGAGGACAGCGCGATGTTGGACTGGGCTGGGCTGCAAGTGCATGATCCATCTCATTAAAAACAATAAAGTAAAAATGTCGGATATATTATTGTGTCCAGACACTTACGAGTTGGCTAGCGGCTTGACCCTGCGCTCCCGCTCCCCGCCGCTGTTGGTGGCCGCTGCGGAGTTGTGCGAAAGGGAAGTTTTCCCCTTCTTGGACGCCTCGGCCTCCCCATGTGTGGAGGCCGTCCTCTTCTTTCTCCCCCAGCAGGGGGGGGATGGATTTCTTCTTCCTTCTCCTCTTCCTCGTCGTCTTTGGTCGAGGAGTGCGTCTCGATGTTTTTGGACGTCACGTCCGAAGTGCCCTTGCGATGGAGACCACTTCTGGTACCCGGGGCCTTCTTTTTGGCCTTCTTCTCTAGCACCTCATAAGGCGCCGGAAACAGCATCTTCGTTAGAAGAGGGGTTTCTGGATCTTCGAGAAGCGGAGCCGGACAGTTAATCCGCTCCGCTATCTCTATCCATGCTTGAAAAAATTGGTAGGGAGGCTTAGATTCCTCCCTCAAATATGCTAGTAAAGGGCATACCTTGAAAACATGAAAGAACTTACCGAATTAGCCCAACGTTTTGAGCTAAGCCCACGATCCTGGGTTGTGTGTGGTGGTACCTCTCCGGCCTTGAAGAGCACCTTCCAGACGTCTTTGTGCATCATGCCGAAGAGCTCCAGCCACGTCTGGTGCTTAGCCAGGTCGAACTCCCAGAAATTGCATGTCCGGCGCTGGCACGGAAGGATCCGGCAGACGAGCATAACCTGGACCACGATGACAAGTTTGATTCTCTTGCTTATCATGTTCTGGACACATGTATGGAGCCCCGTCAGCTCGTACAAAGAGCCCCAGGCCAGGCTCTTCTCTTGCCAGGAGGTGAGCTGCATTGGGACTCTAGATCGTAATTCGAGGGCCGCCGCCCAGTTGGTGTCATGCGGCTCGGTGATGTAGAACCACCCAGATTGCAACCCCTTTATAGTCTCCACAAAGGAGCCTTCGGGCCAGGTGACATTTGGCATATTGCCCACCATGGCGCCTCCGCACTCCGCTTGTTGGTCGCTCACCACCTTGGGCTTCACGTTGAAAGTCTTAAGCCATAATCCGAAGTGAGGTGGGATGCAGAGGAAGGCCTCGCACATGACAATAAATGCCGAGATGTTGAGGATAGAGTTGGGGGCCAAATGATGGAAGTCCAGCCCATAGTAAAACATCAGTCCGCGGACAAACGAGTGGAGAGGGAATCCCAGCCCGCGGACGAACTGTGTGAGAAACACTACCCTCTCATGGGGCTCTGGGGTAGGGACAATTTGTCCCTTGGACGGAAGTTAGTGAACAATCTCCTGGGCCAGGTACCCGGCTTCTCGGAGCTCCTTGATGTCCTTATTTGACGGAGGAGGCCATCTACTTGCCTCCAGCTCCTGATCCGAACATGATTGGAGTGCTTTTTTGGGCCAAGAAGACGAGAGCTTGTGCGCTAGAGCTCAAGAATGGATGGGCAGAAGAAGGAGAAGGCGTGGGTGAACGAGGATGACTCCTTATCCCTTTATAAAGGCAGTAAAAGTCATGCGCCTCCCAGCTCGCCTTAAAATCCGCCTATTCCCCAAGCGCCATGCAGATGGCACGGTTGGGTTACCCATGCCCGTATTGATGAGAATCCCGTGATAAGGGGACATCATCTCTGCTTCGACAAGACGTGCCAGTGAAAATGCACCTTGAAATACAGGGCAGGCTAAAAAACGGTTCGAATGATGATCAGGCAGTGGCGTGATGTCACGCTATAAAAAAGTTGTCAGCGGATTAGACTCGTGAAATATTATACTCTCTACGGTTGTGTATGGTACTTGTTTTGCAGAGCCGGACACGTTTCTTGTGTTTGGAAGACTATGTTGGAGTATTCGGAGAAGGAACCCGCCTTGCAATGTCATAGATAATCTACGCGGCGGACTCATCGTCAATGAAGCCTGGTTCAGGGCCTACTAAGGGAGTCCTGGACTAAGGGGTCCTCGGACAGCCGGACAGTTGGACTATGAAGATACAAGATAGAAGACTTTGTCACGTGTCTGGATGGGACTCTCCTTTGCGTGGAAGGCAAGCTTGGCGATTCGGATAAGTAGATTCTCTGTAACCGACTTTGTACAACCCTAGTCCCCCCGGTGTCTATATAAACCGGAGGGTTTATACTTCTAGGGTTTAGCCACAACAATCATAACCTCATAGGCTAGACTTCTAGGGTTTAGCCATTACGATCTCATTGTAGATCAACTCTTGTAATACTCATATTCATCAACATCAGTCAAGCAGGAAGTAGGGTATTACCTCCATGGAGAGGTCCCAAACCTGGGTAAACATTATGTCCCCTGCGTCCGGTTACCATTAGCCTTAGACACACAGTTCGGGACCCCCTACCCGAGATCCGCCGGTTTTGACACCGACACCCCCTTTTGGTAGTTGATGACAACATATAGATCAAAGCTTCGACAAAAGATAATAATAATGAAGTACATTGTTGCTTTGAGAAGTATGTGATAAGTAAGAGATCCCCCTAAATTTGTGCATTGTTTAAAATTTTCTTTGGACTACAAATGCACAATTTGTTAGGATCATGGGTTACTCTTCCATGTCACATACAACTTGGTGGAGAGCTCAAAATAATAAGAGATAAGAACAAGCACTCATCACCAAGGCAAAGTGAATGATCATACAAGAGATAGATAGTGTCATCGTTCAGGCATAAGCATAAAGTATGATATGATCGATCATACAAGGTATCTCACACAGAGGCATAAAAGTATCTCAACCAAGCAAGCAAAACAAATGAGTAGCAAGAAGAGACAAATCTCTCTCTCCGAAGCCTATGATCTATACACTCCCCCCCCCCTTTGGCAACAAGTTACTAAAAAGCTTGAAAATGCATAGTGATATGTGTATCTCTAGGTTGATCTTCGGAAGGAGGTGTTCAGATGACTCCAAGGACGAAAGAATCAGTTGAAGATGTTAGAGCTGGAGGGGTTGGCACTGGAGGGGCAACTAGAGCTATGTCTACAGGTGCTGAAGCTGTTGCTCTTGTGTCTGGCACTGGCACTACTGCAGACGTCTGTCCTCTAGGTACTCTATGGAACACCTGTGTAGTTGCTTTGCTCTTCCTCTCCTCTGTTTATTGGAGCTCTTCAACTGTTGTCTGTATCTCAGTCACTTTCAAGTACAGATCATAGAATTTTGTCTCGATGATCGTCTCCAAGCTCTCCTGGTTCTGAGTCAGGGTGGCCAGTCCTTTCTCAATCTTCAAGGTTGCTTGAATCAGATATCCAAGATGGTCTTGCTTTGATTTGAGAAACACTTCTGAAGCTTCTGGAGCAGTGGGCATCTTTGCTGCTTTCTCTGCTTTGGCTTTCTCCTTCTTCTCATGAGCTTCAACTGAAGTGGGATCTTCAGCATCCATGACAACTGTGTTGTCCTCAAAGTCAGGCCACAAAGGGAGATGTTCTTCATCCAACAGATACACTCCCTTCTTCATCTTGGAATTGATCAGCATTTGAATGTGTGGTGCATACCCACATGATCTTTTCTGTCCGGCTGCTTTCCTCTTGATTGTCTCAACAATCAAGCTCATAACCTTGACCTTTTGTGGCACAACATCAAACAGCTGTACCAAGTTGATGGAATGGCCTCTGATCATCCTGTGATCTCTAGATTTGGGCAAGAGAGTGTGCCTAAATATGGTGTTTATGTGGGCAAACCAGACAACAAGTAGTAGGCTGACCCAAACTTATGTGTTTCCAAAAGACCTTATCTGGAATTTCCTTATACATATTGGCCATGGAGTTATGATCCTTCTTGTCAGCATAGACATCAATGCCATTCTCTTCTTCTTCAGGTGCATTTATGAGCTTGGACCACTCATCAATTGTAGATTGGTGCCTTTGACCTTCAGTCATCTACACAATCCTTCCATCAGGATAAAAATGAGCTGTTGAGTAGAATTGCATAATGAGCTCATCATTCCACTTTGTCATTTCTTGACCAACAAAGTCATCAACACCATTGGCCTTAAAGCTTTCATGCACTCCTGGGAAGTGATCTGCATTTGCATCAATGTATTTCCAATCAACCCATCTCATGTCACTTACAATGGGCTTCTTGTCCAGCAAAACTGTCTCATGAAAATCTTGTTGCTCTTAGGTGTGGAATCTGTAATCTACTACAGTCCTCCTTCTCACAACATATGGACCTGCTTGTCTCCATCTTCTCAGACCTGCATCCTTTCTCTCCTTCATGTTTTCAGCAACTGGGTGACTGTCATTATGGTCTGGAATCTTAGGTTCAAGCTTCCTAAGCACTGGAGCTTTAGCATCTTCTGCAGTTTCAGGCACTGGGCACTTGTTCTTCTCTACAGCAGGTATGTTCTTGGTGCTTCTCTTTGGAGCTTGAGCTAGAGCTTTGGGGGCTGTCTTGGGCTTTGAAGGAGCTGCCCCAGACTTGATGGCATCCCCTATCAGCTTCTAAGACTTAGCTGGAGGTTCTTGTGCAACAACTTCTTCTTCCTCTTCCTCCTCACTGGCTGAGTCTCTCCTCATAGATGGGTTTCCAAGAACTCTAGCTGTGGTTTTCCTGACTCTCTTCTTCCCTTCTTCACCTGATCTTTGCTCAAGTGAGAGTGTCATGGTCTTTTGAGTTGCTCCCCTAGCCTTACACATAGGTACTGTCCTGGCAGGGGCCTTCACATTCTTTCCTGGCTTGGTGGAAGCAGCATCACCATATTCTTTCTTTAGCACTTCCTTCTTTGAGTTGACTTCCTCAAACTCAAAGTCCTCATCTTTAGAGTCTAATATTTTCTTCTTTCTTTGCCTAGTCTGAGCCTTAGGCAGGTTGCTTGGAGTGCTCTTCCTACCTTCATCATAGCTTCTAGAGGGACTAGTGCCCTCACTTAAGTCCATCTTCTCCTCTGACTTGTTTTGAGTATCACTTTGATTAGGCATTCTACACATCAAGCTAAGAACTGACCCTGTGAATAGTTGTATATGAGATAGAGTGGATGAGCATCACAAAGTGCAGAGTTTTTGCAAAAAGAATGAGTCAAAAACTTAGTTTTAATTTTCTGCAGGAAGCATTTCGGAGCTACCGATTTGTAAAGCTCGGTGGCACTAAAGAAACTTTGGAGTCTAAACATGTGGAAACGGTCAGACTAAGACACGGTTCGGTGACTCCGAGTTTGCTAGGGTTTCACAAAGTCCTGGTATCTGTCACACTGATATGCAACTTTCGGTCAGACCGAAAATCACTAGTGCACTGGCCTAAGCCAAATCGGTGGGACCAATTCCTACAATTCGGTCGGTCCGAGATGAGTCCGGCGGAAACCTAACCCTAAATTTTCAACTCAAATCTAATCTAGAGGATGTTTTCTATGGATAGATTAATCTCATACTTGGAAAGAAACTTGGCATTGCCCTTGTGCTAGGAATCGGAGTTAAAAGAAAGCGCAAGGAGATGACCTCATACCCTAGCTTGGCGATGAGCTCGGTATGGCACCAACAGAGGGTTTCCTTTGACAGCGGTGAAGACGAATGGCGGGAGGTCGCTGGCGACGAGAAGACGATCCGGAGACCCAGGCGGCAGAGCAGGACACGCGCAGGCGAAGAGGTTTTGGAGAAATTTCCAAATTCTGACCCGTCAGTATATATATCCTAGCACTGTTTGTGTGACCGAGTGGAACAACTTGGTGGCACCGAGATGCAGAATCGCAAGCGATTACTGCAACTCTGTGAGATCGAAAACTTCTAATCGGTTGCGCCGAGATTGAAAACTTGATCAACCCACTGAACTTGGTGTGACCGAAGTGGAGGAGTCGGTCAGACCGAAATACACAGAGATGTTTTGGAAGTTTTAAGTCTATGACAAAACAGGACTCCGAGTGCTCCTCACACCAAGGGTTTGAATTTGACTTAGATCAAACTTTATGATGTAGCATGAATAGTGTTAGAGAAGAGAAAAGCGTAGATGGCTAGAGGGGGTTATTAGGCATTCTTGTCCATCCATTTGGCAAAAAGAAGAAAATCCAAACAATCAAAGAAACAAATGGATGTCCTCGAATGAGAAAAGTATGCAACCAACATGCTCACACGATAAAATAGCAAATGAAATATGTGGAAAAGCATGCACAATCACTCTAGCATCTATCAAGCAATTGGCGATGACTAGGTCATCTATATATGAGTATATTGACTTAGGAGTCGAATGAGAACATTTGATCATAGGTCATACTCATCATTTGAGCACAAGTGGGGTTACCACTTTTACATAATGCATTGTTGTGTTCACACCATTAGAGTTGCTTTAGCTCAATTCTTAGAGTAAAGCTCCCCCTAGATGTGATATCCCCGCTAAGAGGGATGAACTAACCTTGGGTTTTGTCGATGATGACTTCATGTAGATATCAAAGATATGGATGCTCATTGTTGATGTAGATCATTTGAAGCAATCCATTGGAGTGAGTTGCAGTTTCAATACCTACATGGGTTAGTCCCACAAGGAACAAACAAGGATATCCATAGACATAGCGTGAAGCACACGCGTGATGATGTCCATGATAGCATTAGGTTATCTTGTCCCTTGTCTTACCAACAAGAGGGTTTGTGACTCCCTGAACTAGTGCAAGAAGTGGAACTTGTTTGCACTTGTCCTTACCAAAATGAATATGAGTGGAGTATGCTGGCAGAGTCACCCTCAATAACTCTCTAGTTCTTCTTCTTCGGGATCCACATCATCTTGATGGGAATTCTTGGGGTTGTAGATGTACTTGATGAAGTAGAACTTGATGTAGTCTTGGGAACCCACTTGACCAAGGCCTTCGGAGCATCTTCAAATGCATCAATCTCCTCTTGAAGCTTGTCCTTGCCTTTTAGCTTGTGGTCTTGTGGTGGAAGATCATCTTGAGCTTGTGTCCCCTTGAAGGAAGTAGGGTCATACTTCTCTTGTTGAGGAACAAACTTTTTCTTGGGGTATTGATCTTCTTCCCACTCAACTCCATTGGCATTGAACTTTCGTTCAAAACCAACACCTTGATTCTTCCGGTGCCTCCCTTGCTTGTGTACAATTTCCTCAAATTTCTTACTTCCGGCAAGGCTTTTTTAAAGACCTTTCTCTATAATTCCCTTCAATAAGCTATTTTCTTGCTCAAGTGTAACTTGGCTAAGAGAGTCATTAGTGGAATCAAGAGAATTACTAGTAGCAACAATATTGGATTTAGCATGATTATTGTTACTACTAGAACAAGAATATTTCTTTTTCTTGTTGCTAGATTTTACTTGTGGCATGTAAGTAGACAAGAGTAAATGCTTAGCAATGTAAGAAGAACTTTGACGGCCTTTAAGAACCCATGATCTTGCTCAAGATTGAGCTTTTCGAAGCGTAACTTCTCATGAGTTTTTAAAAGTTCTCGATAATCTTCTAAAGTAGTTTCATGACCTAACTTAAGAGTGTTTAGTTCTTTAGTTAGATGCTCAATCTCCTTCTTATCATTGTCATTCATTTTTTCTTGATTAACATGATTAATTGACGTTTCATCATAATATTCATCACTAGAGTTGTCAACAAGTAAATCATCATCACCTAGAAAGTCATCTTCATCACTATTGAAATCAACATACTTGGGGTGTGTTACCTTGGGGCCTTTAGCCATGAAGCATCTCCCAATTCCTTCATTTGGTGTGTCAAATTTGTCATTGGAGTTGGTTGACACAACTGCTAGACCGGCAATACCTTCATCTTGAGTATATTCGGAGTCAGAGTGATAACTTCTCTCGGAGTGGTGGTCGGAGTCGGAAACGGATACCCATTCAGCAACATGATCTTGATGTCTTTGTTTTGTGTAGATCCTTAATGATTTGTCCTTCCTTTCCGAATCCTTGCTTCTTCGAGAGGTTCTTCGTTCATAGCAATGATCTCTACTCCTTCTCTCTCTTGGAGGTGATTCTTCCCTTTTGCTTCTCCTTTTAGGTGAGTCTTCTCTTCTTTTGTAGGGAGTTGTACACTCATTGGAGTAGTGTCCGGGTCTTCCATAATTGTAGCAATTTCTCTCACGACTAGAAGTTCTTTTGTCATTGTAGGACCTTGACTTGGAACTTCTTTCCTTGCTTATACTCTTGTAGAATTTGTTGAAGTTCTTCAACATTAAGCTCAATTCTTCACTGAAGGCTTGTTTCTCATTTGATGATGTAGGAGCATCACATGAGGCTTTCTAAGCACCACTAGACTTGTTGTGAAGTTCTTCTTTGTCCTTCAGTGACATCTCATGAGCAACAATTCATCCAATGACTTTGGTTGGCTTGAGATCTTTGTAATTTGGCATCATTTGGATCAATGTGCACATGGTATCATATTTTACATCCAAGGCTCTCAAGATCTTCTTAATGATGAATTTGTTGGTCATCTCTTCACTTCCTAAGCCGGCAATCTCATTTGTGATGGGAGCAAGCCTAGAGTACATTTCAGCGACACCTTCACCATCCTTCATTTTGAACTTGTCAAATTGACTTTGAAGCACATCCAACTTGGATTCCTTGACGGAGTCGGTACCTTCGTGCATATCAATCAAAGTATCCTGAATTTCCTTTGCATTCTCAAGACGGCTGATTTTGTTGAATTCTTCAGGGCACAATCCGTTGAAGGGGATATCGCAAGCTTGAGCATTGTATTGCAACATCTTCAATTCTTCCGCGGTAGCTTCACAGTTTGGCTCTCTCCTATCAAAGAATTCACCTTGCAAACCAATACACACAATATCCCAAACGGTGGGGTTATGTCCAAGAATATGCATTTTCATCTTATGTTTCCAACTAGCAAAATTAGTACCATCAAAGTAAGGACCTCTTCGGTGGTAATTTCCCTTGCTAGACGCCATACTCTCCTAGGATGTGAAACCAAGTCTATGATCACCAAAGTTATGGAAATCAAGGCAAATGGAGACCAAAGCTCTGATACCACTTGTAGGATCAAAAGTATGTCTAGAGGGGGGTGATTAGACTACTTGACCAAATAAAAACTTAACCTTTTCCCAGTTTTAGTTCTTGGCAGATTTTAGCAAATTAGCACAAGTCAAGCAATCTCAATACAATTAAAGCAAGCATGCAAGAGTATATGGGCAGTGGAAAGTAAAGCATGCAACTTGCAAGAAAGTAAATGGGAGGAGTTTGGAGGGAGCAAACGCATTGTTGACACGGAGATTTTTGGCGTGGTGCCGATAGGTGGTGCTATCATACTTCCACGTTGATGGAGACTTGAACCCACCAAGGGTAACGGCTGCACGAGTCCACGGAGGGCTCCACCCACGAAGGGTGCATGAAGAAGCAACCATGTCTATCCCATCATGGTCATCACGCACGAAGGACTTTGTCACATCCTGCATTTTGTAACATGTCATTTGCATTAGTAAAGCATGAAAATTTGGACCAACAAAAACTTTTGCATTATTTGGCTTTTTATTTGGAGTTGGTTTTCTCTCTCTGGATTTTCAAGTGCTCTTTAAAGTCAACACAACTCCACCTTGTATACTTCATCTCCTTGCCCCAAACCTCTGCCCAATGATCATGCCATGTGTATAGTGCAGTATAGTATTTTCTTACAAAAATAATTTGGTCAAATAGAATTTTCAAGAATTAGTTTTCCAAAAAACCCTGAACTGAGGTTTGCACTGCAAGTGACTGATTTGGGGTATGAAAAATATTTCAAAGGGTATATTTGAAATCTATTAGATATAGGACTCCCATAAACCACAAAAATATAATTTTAAAAGTAGTTTTCCTATTTTATTTAAAGGCTTTTTTTAAGGCCAGAAATGGTCTTTAACAGGTTAAAATTAGTTATCTGTGTCAAAATAATTGATAAAATCAGGGAAACTCAGTGGACATATATTTTCATTTATATAAGGGTTTCAACACATGATCATGTTCAAAATATTGGGAAAAACCCTCCAAAACCATTTCTGTCCATTTCAATTATTTGAAATATTTCTACAAAAAATATTTTCCAATAAATCGAAGGAAAATCCAACGAGTCACAAATGCATATGGTGATCACCTTGCAAAGCCTCATCTCAATTAAGGTCATTTTGGTTCACCAAAATGTCCCCAAACCCTCTCTGACTAGAATCAAATTCGAACAACTTTGTACTACCAACTTTATCTCCTTGGCCCCAACTTTTGTGAGCATGTTCACAGGACCAAATGAGGCTACTACACCAAGTGGTGCATTAAGGGGAAGTGATTTGCTCAACTAGATCTACACAAGTTCATTTCTGCTAATTTCTAGGATTTGCGAAAGTTACATTAGCAAACTCTCCCAAATGAGCTCATCTTCCTTCTACCCTGTCATTTTGTCATGAAAAACACCCCTGCCAAGTGGCACAAGAAGGAACTTAGTGCAAGTACCCCAAAATCATATTAAACACCTTCTGCATGTTAACTAAAAACCTTGTTTTGGCCTCTTCCAGTAATCTCCATGAGCTCTACTTTTTACCACAACCCCTCCTAGTTCCCCTCTAGAACCTGGATTCTTTTCTACCTGAGGAAGCAATGATGAAGGGGGGGAGAACCCCATTTTTCTTTTCTGGACGGTGGATTCCTCCCTCTCTCTCGGCCTCCTTCTCTTCCCTCAGCTTTCCAGAGCATCCAAGGCTATCCCCAGCTTTTGCCCATGCCCCCTTCAGCTGCCAGATGCAAGTGGACATGCGAGGACACGGGAAAACTGTGGATGCCGGCCAAAGTCGCGCTCTGGAGCGCCTGGCAGGGCACCCGACCGTTACTCCGTGCTCCCGACCACCTCGAGCCTCCCCCGCTTGCCAGTCGATGCCCCTCGACGTTCGCTCCATGCCAGCAGGCCGCCCACTTGCTCATGCGCCCTCCTCTCTCTCCTGCTGCTCGCACCGCTCTTGTGGCCCGCCCGCAGCTTGTCCCTCCCCTCCTCTCTCTCCCTGGCACCCTAGACCACTCCCACGAACACCCCGAGCCCTCCATTCCCTCTCTAATGGCCACCCAAGGCGATCCCGCGAGCGGCAGTAGGCCGCGCCTATGGTAGACCTCGACGAGCCTATATAAGGCGACGCCGAGCCCCTCTCTCACTTCATGTCGCTCACCTGCACCCCCAATCTACCTCCCGCTCCACCCATTTGACCCTAGAGAATCCCGAGCTCGAGATCGAGCTCTAGCTCCGCCACCTCGGGTTGTCGACGCCCACGCGCCGGAAACCGCCGGAACCACCGACGCCCGAAGCACCTCCGCCGTGTGTCCTCTTCGCCGGCGAACCAGGCTGCTCTGGCGACCACCTCCACCACCTCCTGAACGGCGACGTCCCCCTGACTCAAACGGTGCCACCTGCTCGACCTGCTATGCCATGTAGCCATTGGCATCCTGGCTCAGAGAAATCAGAATGCCCCGTATTCCAGCCCAGAGATCAAGGAGAAGTCTCTAGAATACGACACTGCTTGACATAGAACAAATCAGCTCTTATTACAAGAATAATATTACAAGGGTCTGATGTTACAAAGAAGCACATCAGCACGGTGATTGTCAGTGTCAAAACCGGCGGATCTCGGGTAGGGGGTCTCGATCTGTGCGTCAAGGCAAGGGACACAGATGTTTACCCGGGTTCGGGCCCTCTCGATTGAGGTAAACCCTACTTCCTGCTTGATTAATATTGATGATATGGGTAGTACAAGAGTAGATCTACCACGAGATCGTAGAGGCTAAACCCTAAAAGCTAGCCTATGATGGTATGAATGTAATTGTGATCAGCCTTCTAAGGACCAACCTCTCCGGTTTATATAGACACCGGAGAAGGCTAGGGTTTACATGGAGTCGGTTACAAGGAAGGAAAGATAATATCCGGATTGCCAAGCTTGCCTCCCACGCAAAGGAGAGTCCCATCCGGACACGGGCCGAAGTCTTGAGTCTTGTATCTTCACGCTTCAATAGTCCGGACATTGTACACAGTCCGGCTGTTCGGATACCCCTAATCCAGGATTCCCTCAGTAGCCCCTGAACCAGGCTTCAATGACGATGAGTCCGGCGCGCAGTATTGTCTACGGCATTGCAAGGCGGGTTCCTTCTCCGAATACTCCAAAGTACATGTTATGACGATTTGTGTCCGACCTCCAATCAATGTTGTGCTCCTTGGCTTCAGCGCCTCAGTAATGACCATCTCCACGTGTCGAGCAAATGCGAGGAGTCGAGTCATTTTTTCATTTGCCACCCTCGATCCTCCGGGCCAATCGTCTATTTGAAGGGGCAGGGATTCTCAGATCCAAGCCTCACTCTTCTTCGTTGAGCTAGCATCCTAGAGTGCTTCGCAAAAAACCATCCCAGCATGGTCAGTCGCCGCAACTCTTCTGCTTGCCCCCTCACTCTAAGTCGGGGGATGGGGAGAGTGCTCAGTTCCTCACAATCGTTTGGTAAAGCTACAGACCCAAGGGTTTCTCCCGCCGGCGTTCATGGTCTCCGTCCGAGCTGGAATAGCCACTTATGACGGAAGGGAACAGGCTGAGGGATCTCCTAACCCATCTCCGGACGAGTGGATATGCCTCATCTCGCATCTGCTGAGGGGCGTCGGGTTTCCTATCCACCTGTTTCTTTGTGGGCTCCTAGAGTTTTACAGCCTCCAGTTACACAATCTTACCCTAGCCTCTATTTTGCACATAGTGGGGTATGTCGCCCTTTGCGAGCTATTTTTAGGCTGCAAACCACACTTCAGATTATGGAGGAAGCTGTTCTGTCTTGTCCCCCGCACCCAGGGAGAGTCCCTATGTCAAGTGGGCGGGGCCGAAGTATGGTGCATCGCCGAAACCGGATACCTGTTCGGCACTCCTGAGAAGGCACCAGAAAACTGGCCTTCAGAGTGGTTCTATATAAATGATGTTCCCCTTCCGGATCCAGTCCGGATAGATCTCGCCAAGTTCAGCAACACCCCGCCGAGGGAACGCTTAAGCTGGCGCCCCCGAGGTCCCCAAGAAGAGGACACAAAGGAGGTATACCTCCTGATGAACAGGATAAAGTCGCTGGTCAAATCCGGACTGACGATAGTCGAGGTCATGGCGATATGCATAAGGCGAGGAGTGCAACTGCTCCAATATCGGGGGAGGCCCATGTGGCATTTCAACGGGGAAGACGACGCCACCCGTTGTGGCCGTAAGGGTCTAGATTCCGCTGCTGCTTTGGCGAGGATATTGTCCGATTTGTACAAAGGGGAAGAGGAGGAATTCCTCCACATAAAAACGCGGGACGGATTCTCCATGTACAACCCCCCAGAGTGGGTAAGTTGCCATTATTTTCCCAGCTTTGCTTACTCTAGCGTCCTTCCGCTGAGATTACGTGCATCAATACTTCTGAGCAGGAACTAAGGAGGGCCGTAGAGGGAATCTTCAGCCCCTCCCCGCAACCAGAGGACCCTGGAAGGGCCCTAGATCTGGGACTCATGGTAGACCCGAATATTACAGTGGAGCTTGTCAACGGGTTATTTTATCAGGCAAGCTGGGATGGCGCCCTAGTGGCCATTACGGCCGACTACCCCGGACTACTCCCTGCATCGCGTGTAAGCTAGGCTAAAAACCCTATCCTCCGAAGAGGATTCCCCCCAGGTATTGTAATTTACCATTGAGGCGTCGTTCTATTTGCAAAAACGACGGCCGGAGCGAAGGGCCGAGCCCCTAGGGACTCGTCAACCACGGGCGTCCGGATCGGGCAGGCTCAAGAGGAAGGCGGTGAGGGTTGACACACCGCTACAGAGGTAAAGTAATGACCTGCCCTGCAATTTACAGAGTAAGAAATATGACTGCGCCCTTTGTGTCTGGCGGGAAGAGGAATAACCGGACTATATCCGGGGACCCCATCAATCACGCCTCCACCAGCCGGGTTCTAGAACTGGCTTCGGGAGCGGAGGCGAACACGGGGCCAACACCGCATAGCCCACCGACGGAGTATGCGGATATGTGTTCGGCCACGAACTCCGAAGTGGAGAGCGCCATGAATCACTGGCGCCGGAGGGCCGTCCTTTGGAACAACATCTTTTCCGAAGAGGCTTTTAATGCCTTCAATTCGGCGGACGCGTATGTCCGAGCTGCTCGAGGCGGGCTTGCTCAAGCGACAAACCAGTATACCAAAGACATACGGGTAAGAAATTTTGATAAGTATATATAGTAGTAGCCCCTGAGACTTGGAATAGTTGGGACAACTGTTTGAAGGATCAATATATGCACAGGTCCTTGTGGACAAGAACGAACAATTGGCGCGAGAGCTGGAGGCATGCAAAGCCCAGTTGACTGATGCGGTGGCCAAGTTAGAGGGATCCCGAAGGGCCCCCTCTGGTAATAATTGTTTCCATTATACGCAGACCTATCAGTTAGTAAATGGCTGGTGCGGTTAGTCCAACAGAAGATTCTGCAGACAATCCCAGGGTGAATCCGGAGGGCGTAATGGGTGACGATTCACATCTCCAACGGCAGCTAAAGGCAGGCGAGCGCGTTCTTACACAGGTGAACCGAGAGAAGAATAAGCTACAAGATGCCAATATCCATCTGGACGTGGAATTAAAGGACGTCCGCGCTCAACTGGCGGACTCCGTGAAGGAGAACAAAAAGCTTCGACGCGGCATTTATGGTAAGAGCTCAAGCAAACTGTGTGATAGTTCTGTGAGGAAGTCTCAATGAAATTTTTTGCCTACAAGAATGTTAACGGGTCGTGCTGAAGAGGAGATGCCCATGTCTGTAGGTGATTTGTTGCAAGAACTTTCGCAGTTGCACGAGCGTGCTCGGCAGGTGATGCACGGAGTTGCTCAGGCCTTGTGGCCATCGAGCCTCCTGCCGAATGGCATGGGGGAGCTTGCGGACCTGCTTCAAGGAGCCCGGCGGCGCTTCCGTCTGTGGAAGATATCAGCATGCCGACAAGGAGCAAGAGAATCCTGGGCAATGGTGAAGACGTGCTACACCAAGCTAGACTCGAACCATATGGCCGAAGTAGGACCAGCGGGGCCGGATGGGCAAGAAATTCCCGTGAGTCTGGTATATGACCAGGTAGCGCTAGCCGCTAAGTTTTCTCAGCAAGATTGTGGGCTAGATAGCCTGTTAGATGGTATGGAGGAGGAGTATAGTCAGTCTCAATGACTTTGTAATTTAGTTGGCATAAACAGCCCCTAGCCGGATTGAAATCATTTGTCATAGCGGACCTTTTCACTTCAGCCCCCGGACCCTATAGTCCGGGGTGTGTCCGAATACCCGCTCGGTTATACAAGAACCGGGGTATGCATGGAGACCAGGCGTAGGGGTCATAAGTGCTTGAACAGACAAGTACCCAACTAGTTATGTTATATTGCATGGATAGCAAGAAACATCTTCCAGGGAGAATAGTTCCGTTAGGGGTTCCTTTCCCTGGGTATGCATATGTCAATACACATGCCCGGACTGCGAACTATGGCGCGGGATAAAAAGCTTCTGGGGTTTTTCTTGTAACCAACAAATACATCCTTTGTTCACTGATCGAATATTCCCTTAAGGAAACTAGCTTTCGGCTTCACCCAGTCTGAGTTACACATCCGGCTTAACCGGTAGTAACAATCGCAGAGGTGCTCCCCTTATGCCCTAGACGAATTAACGGGAATATAGGGCATAAACACAAGAGCCAGGCAACCCAGCTTGGCCACATCTTAAGTCATATCGATGCATAAAATAGTGAAGAAAGGCACATATGGAAAAGGAACGCATATGCGATGGGCAAAAAGCCATTTAAAGTAATTATGTCTAGCTTCCGAATAGGAAGCCCCAGGTATAGCTTACACACATAGTACGGCCGGAATGATCCGGTAACCCACACTGTATTAAATACTTTGTGTGAGGAGAGAAGGAAAAAGAAAAAAAGAAAAAGTTGAGAAAGGAGAGGAAAAGAGGTGGAGCATAATTAAAAAGGAGGGGTGAGGAGACGAACACTGAGTTCGGCATTAGGCGTAGAATCTCCAGAGTCTTGCCGCATTCCATGGGTTCGGCTCGAGTCTGTTATCGGATGCATTACGTAGATGGTACGCTCCTCCGGTGAGAACTTTGTCAATGATGAAGGGACCTTCCCACTTGGGTTTGAGTTTGTCCTTCTTCTTCTTCGGTAGGCGTAGAATGAGTTCACCAATATTGTAAGTTTTGGCCCGCACTTCTCTGCTTTGATATCGTCGAGCCTGTTGCTAATAAAATGCGGAACGGGCTTTTGCGACATCGCGTTCCTCCTCCAGGGCATCCAAGTTATCCTGCCGATCTAACTCGGCTTCCTTCTCTTCGTACATGCGTACGCGTGGCGAGTCATGTATTATGTCGCAGGGTAGTACTTCTTCCGCACCGTACACCATAAAAAATGGTGTATATCCGGTGGTTCGATTCGATGTGGTCCGCAGCCCCCAGAGTACGAAGTCTAGCTCCTCTACCCAGTGCGTATCCGATTCTGTTAAAGATCGCACTAGTCTGGGTTTTATGCCTCTCATGATGAGACCATTTGCACGTTCGACCTGCCCGTTTGTTTGGGGGTGGTAGACGAAAGCATAGTCGAGCTTAATGCACATTTTGCCGCACCAAGTTTTCACTTCATCGGCTGTGAAATTTGAGCCATTGTCAGTGATGATGCTATGGGGGACACTGTACCGATGTATGACCCCAGATATGAAGTCTATTACTGGTCCGGATTCGGCCGTTTTAACTGGTTTGGCTTCCATCCATTTGGTGAATTTGTCCACCATGACCAGCAAGTATTTTTTCTTATGGCTCCCCCCTTTAAGAGGTCCGACCATATCCAGCCCCCAGACCGCGAAGGGCCAGGTTA
The DNA here is from genome assembly GCF_018294505.1 of Triticum aestivum. Lineage (NCBI taxonomy): Eukaryota > Viridiplantae > Streptophyta > Magnoliopsida > Poales > Poaceae > Triticum > Triticum aestivum. The sequence goes on along the minus strand of NC_057798.1, from coordinate 297,353,125 downwards.
TGGGGATTGTTTGGAGAGCGGTGGGGGCATATGACTCTGATTGGCGAAGAGCTGGCAGCCGACGCAATGTTGGACAAGGTCTTGTGCGTTTGCTCGGGCCGTCGGCCAATAGAAGCATGTACGGAAGTCTTTGCTGACTAGTGCTCGAGCTGCGGCATGGTGTCCGCCCAGTCCGGCATGGATTTCAGCCAGGAGTTGCCGCCCTTCCTCTTCGGAGATGCACCTTTGGAGCACACCGGTCGCGCTTTTCTTGTAGAGTTCCCCTGCGTGGACTTTGAAAGCTTTAGAACGCCGGACTATGCAGCATGCTTCGTTTTGGTCTTCGGGGAGCTCCTGCCTATTTAGGTAGGCCAAGAAAGGCTCGGTCCACGGGGCGATTACGACCATGATTTCATGGGCCGAAGATGTTATTTCGGTGGCAGAGCCTCCGATTGTGTCTGATGATTCAGAGTCTGGGGGTGTATTCGGATCCGTGCTGGTATTGCCGGACTCCCCTTCCAATACTAGGATGGCTTGAACAGCCTTTCCAGGAATATATTGGGTGGGACAGGGTTGCGTTTAGCGCCGATGTGAGCGAGGACGTGCGCCGCTTGGTTGTTTTATCGAGCCACATGGTGGAATTCGAGCCCCTCGAACCGAGCTGACATTTTGAGGACGGCATTACGATAGGCTGCCATTTTCAGCTCCTTGGCATCAAAGTCTCCATTTATTTGTGATATTGCGAGGTTCGAATCCCCGCGCACTTCCAGGCGTTGGATGCCCATAGAGACTGCCATCCAAAGACCATGCAACAGAGCCTCGTATTCGGCTGCATTGTTGGAGTCTGTGTACAATATTTGTAGGACGTATTGGACCGTGTCCCCGGTGGGAGATGTCAGGACTACCCCTGCTCCCGATACGGCCAGCATTTTGGAGCCTTCAAAGTGCATGATCCAGTTAGAGTATGCGCCGTACTCTTTAGGGAGTTCGGCTTCTGTCCATTCGGCGACATAGTCATCTAGTACTTGCGACCTAATGGCTCGCCGTGGTTTGTATATTATGTCGAACGGGAGGAGCTCGATAGCCCATTTAGCGATCTGGCCCGTGGCGCCGCGGTTGTTAATTATGTCATTGAGTGGTACTTTGGAGGCCGCGGTAATCGAACACTCTTGAAAGTAGTGCCTTAGCTTCTGAGATGCCATGAAGACCGCGTATGCTAGTTTTTGATAGTGTGGGTATCGGGATTTGCATGGGGTGAGGACCATGGATACGTAATAAACCAGCTTTTGAAGCAGGAATTTATATCCGTTCACCTCTCATTCGACAACAAGCACTACACTTACCACTTGATGTGTTGCAGCTATGTATAGTAGCATAGGTTCGCCTATGTTTGGCGTTGTTAGGACTGGATTACTAGCCAATAAGGTCTTTATCTCATCGAGTCCGGCCGCGGCTGCATCCGTCCATACAAAGTGTTCGGTGCGCCGAAGAAGGCGGTAAAGAGGCAATGCCTTTTCTCCTAGCCTGGATATAAAGCGGCTCAAAGCGGCCATGCATCCAGCTAGCTTCTGGATGTGCTTGAGGTCTGTTGGTATAGCCAACTATGAAAGAGCTCGGATTTTTGCTAGATTCGCTTCAATTCCTCTATGGGAAACAATGAAGCCCAACAGCTTCCCCGAGGGGAAACAAACGCATTTTTCTGGATTTAACTTGATGTGGTATGTCCGGAGGTTATCAAATGTAAGCCTCAAATCATCTATTAGGGTTTCGACGTGTCTAGTTTTTATGACTACGTCGTCCACATATGCTTCCACTGTTTTGCCAATTTGTTTTTCTAGGCATGTTTGAATCATGCATTGATAGGTTGCGCCAGCATTCTTTAGCCCGAAAGGCATAGTACTGAAGCAAAAAGGGCCATATGGCGTTATAAAAGCTGTTGCAGCTTGGTCAGACTCTGTCATCTTTATTTGATGGTATCCGGAGTATGCGTCAAGAAAACACAGCGAGTCGTGTCTAGCTGTGGCGTCGATGATTTGATGGATGCGATAGAGAGGAAAGGGATCCTTGGGGCAGGCCTTGTTGAGGTCTTTGAAGTCTATGCATAAGCGCCAAGATTTGTCCTTTTTTGGTACCATTACCAAATTTGCCAGCCAATCCGGATGTTTAATATCTCTGATGAATCCGGCCTCAAGTAGCTTGGCTAGCTCTTCCCCCATGGCTTGTTGTTTGGGTTCTGAAAACCGCCTTATGGTTTGTTTGACCGGTTTGTATCCCTTCAGTATATTAAGGCTATGTTCGGCCAGCCAACGTGGGATGCATGGCATGTCCGAAGGGTGCCAGGCGAAAATGTCCCAATTCTCGCATAAGAAATCTCGCAGTGCGGCATCCATAACGGGGCTCAACTGTGTCTCGATGGATGTTGTCTTGGCAGGGTCCGTTGGGTGGACTTGGAACTTGACTATATTGTCTGCAGGTTTAAATGAGGTGGACTTGGGTCGTTTGTCGAGTATCACATCGTCCCTGTCTATGGTGGCCCGCAGTGTCATTAACTCTTCGGCCACTAGGGCTTCAGATAGTGCTTGCAGGGCTAGTTCTGCGGTTTTGTTTTCAGCGCGAAGTGTGACGTCCGGATCACTGGCTAGAGTGATGATTCTGTTGGGCACAGCTTGAAAGCTTGCAAACGCGTCTCGCCCTAGAAGGGCGTGGTATCCGCTGCTAAAGGGAGCCACTTGGAATGAGATTTCTTCGGACCTGTAATTCTCTGGGGCGCCGAATACTACATCGAGTGTGATTTTTCCCGCGCACCGCGCTTCCCGAGTAGGGATGATTCCCCTGAAGGTGGTATCACTTTGCTCAATGCGGCCCTTATCAATTTCCATTTTATTAAGCGTTTCTTCATAGATCAGGTTTAACCCGCTTCCGTCGTCCATGAGTACTTTGGTGAGCCAAAAGCCGTCCATGATTGGGCTGAGGACCAGAGCGGTCGGTGCCCGGACAGTCTGGAATCGAGGTTCATCACTGGCATTGAATGTTATGGCAGTGTCGTTCCAGGGGTTTATCTTTGCCACATGGCAAATTTCTGCAGAGCTTCGATGAGCCCGCTTGCGCCTGTTGTTCGAGGCAAAAGTCTCAAAGACTGTTAGTACCGTATTGTGTCCGTTGGCAGGATGTTGTTCCGCTTTATGGCTTACAAGGAGATCCTCGCCACTTTTTGCCACCTTCCGGAGTATCCAACATGCCCTAAGGCTATGAGTTGGCATTATATCCAGAGTACTGTGGAGCTTACATGGCCCGTCGAGCCATTCCTCCAATACGGATCCCCGCCCTGGGGCGGGCCTTGGTTTCTTAGGGATTGGATCGGACGACTTATGAGAGTTCGTCCGTTTAGTTCGGATAAAGGTCTTGGTGAGAGGAGTACTATCCCAAAATTCCGTTCTGGTCTTCCAAGCGCTCTCCATTGCACAGTATTTCCGTAATATGTTTGTTAAGTCCAAGAAGCGTACTATGTCGCGGCGGCTTATAGCATTAAGGAGCCCTTCGTCCGTGCAGTTTTTGCAGAAGAGTGAGACCATGTTCTCCTCACGGCAGTCCTTGACCTTGTTAAGTGCAAGGAGGAATCTGGCCCAGTAATGGTGCACCATCTCCTAGGGCTCTTGCCTGATGCGGGAGAGACAGTTTAAGTCCAGGTAGGTGTTGCTAGAGGAATCCGGCTTTTGATCCGATCTAACACCCAAGGGCGCGGGCGGTTGCGAGCTTAACAGCTCGGAATCTGGGATACCGCCCAGTTCCTTTGGCCCGGTGCCCGATTCTAAGTCCGGGGCCTGGGTCATGTTTTCCTTTGAGCAGGTTTCCGGCTCAAGGAATTTGGCAATCCAAACATATTTCGTCCTCAAAGTTGAGGGACAATCTACGAGTGGTTCCTCCACTATTGCTACCTCATGGGTGGCAGGCGGTGACCTGATGTCCCTTTGGTCGGGTTTAAGCCCAATCCAGTCATTGTTTGTAGCGACTCCCAGAGCGGCAATGCGATCCAAGAGTTCATTAAAAGAGGAGAGCCCCATTGGGTCCATCTGTTCGGCAAGTTCCGAACTGACGCGAAGGTTATGATTGATGACACGAGAGGCCATCATCGGCGCAACCGCCGATGGGGCGGCCATAATAAAGCCGCCGAGTCGGAGCGTCTGGCCTACAGCCAGAGCTCCCTCCGAAGTAATGTCGTCCTTGACGATGAGACGAGCCATCGAGCCTGACAGCGACGACACGGAGGAACTATCAATGAAACAACCAATGTCGGTGTCAAAATCGGTGGATCTTGGGTAGGGGATCCCGATATGTGCGTCAAGGCTGATGGTAACAGGAAGCAAGGGACACAGATGTTTACCCAGGTTCGGGCCCTCTCGCTGGAGGTAAAACCCTACTTCCTGTTTGATTAATATTGATGATATGGGTAGTACAAGAGTAGATCTACCACGAGATCGTAGAGGCTAAACCCTAAAAGCTAGCCTATTATGGTTTGAATGTAATTGTGATCGGCCTTCTAAGGACCAACCTCTACGGTTTATATAGACACCGGAGAGGGCTAGGGTTTACATGGAGTCGGTTACAAGGAAGGAAAGATAATATCCGGATCGCCAAGCTTGCCTCCCACGCAAAGGAGAGTCCCATCCGGACACGGGCCGAAGTCTTGAGTCTTGAATCTTCACGTTTCAATAGTCCGGACATTGTACACAGTCCGGCTGTCCGGATACCCCTAATCCAGGACTCCCTCAGCGACACTACGCATGTGATACTACACTCGGCCTATGCTAGTAGCAGAACAACTCGTAGCAGCGGAACAACGAAGAAGGTAGTGAACTCCACTCCGCAGGGACTCTGGCTGGGACATGATCTAGCTCACACAAACGGAAACCATGACAAGCAATCAAGCAATCACGGCATCACCTGCAATCTGGCATGACACGCCAGGTCAGTACCTTGAATGTACATGCAAGCTCACAACAACAACAAACATCAAGGCAAGACAACAACATAGCTCTAAGCCGGTTAATTAAATTAACGACTACCATGATGAAGCAACTAATAATCATGATATGAACTACTAGAATACTAATAAGCCACCATCTCAGATCTCATGTACCACATGAATCATCTCACACTTGACTAACCGGCCAAGCAATATACCACCTCGATCACCTCGTGATCAAAACAAAACGGTGATCACTCACGGATCACAAACGGAACATCCACATGATCACCTCATGACCACATCACAAACTGAATGATCCTTCTCAAAATCATCCCAACATCATCATCATCATCCTGCCAACTGTTACAGCTCACAATATCAACATATACATCACATGTAAGTCATTCCGTCATGTGACTGTTGATCGAACGGTGTGACCTAGTACGAACTCATACCCATGACCGAGAACGCGGCTATCGTTAGATTAAACACACACACTCTGCAGAGGTAGCGCACTTTACCCACACCACAGAACCCATGGCCTCGCACTCCCATTCGGGTGGACCAACAGCGTTCCGACAAAACTGATCTACTGCCATGACACTCTCCCGCCCACTCCGACTAACTCCCCACTGGGCTAAGTCATGGGTGGCCCCGTGTCTACCCCAGACACCAACGGCCACCGTCATGGCAAAACGGTCCCAAACAGGGACAAGAGATCTCAATACCAACTACAGGCACACAAGGTTATGTCTGCTTACCGGGCCAGGGTACCGCATGCCCATAACCTTCCCTCGTTGGAGGCACCGGCGAGAGGCATGACAATAGCATCGCATTAGGGCCTTCCCATAAAAGGCAAATGTGGTTGCACTGCAAAAGCCCAGTTCGGTGGCACCTGACCAACTTAATGACGGAATTTAACCCCAAAAATATAACTGTGATAACTGATACTCCGATGTCAACTATGAAACTATAACCAAGTCATAACAATATCCAACAAATAATCCAAGCATAATATCATCCGCTCAAAATACTCCAAGGGTAGCACAACACTACTATCATGATGAATCCGAAAACAATGATCCTACTACTCCAATAACAATAATAAAGCTATCCAGCTAGCATCCACATGTAAACATCATCTCCAAAAATAATACTCCAAGCAACAGAACATCAACTAGCATCATGAAAATAATCATACTAACCACTAATAATCCAAAGGCAGCATGATATCTAAAATAATACTCCAAAACATAATAATAGACACCATCATCAAAAAAATCATAATACCAACCACTAATACTCCAATGACAACATGATACTCATCAACTGCAAGCATAACTCCTAGTAATCCAAACAATAGGATGGCAATAGCAAGATCCAAATAATACTCCGAGAAAATGCCATGCACAAAGTCATGTAGCTAAAGAAATATTTTAAACAAGTACAAATAATTTAAACCATGTCACTGCATTACAGTGATGCAAATGGAGGGTGTGGCTTGCTTGGTGTGGAAGAAATCACTGGGAGAAAGTGCGAGAAACTTGCGGAACGAATCGCCGAAAATCATACTCTCTCGAAGGGGGCTGAAAAAGGGCAAGGGCATAATGGTCATTTTCAGAATGTTAAAACATGGTGAAAATGCTTACATCACAACGGGCTCGACGAAACAAAGAAGTGGGCTTTGGATTCACCTGATTTGGAGCTACGGGTGAAAAGTTATAGTTGTTTTTCTGCCAGGGACCTCTTTGTAATAAAAATCATCACAAACAGGCCCTTAATAGAAAAACAGAACGCGCACTCGGGGAAATACACTTTTGATGGATGAAAGCGTACACGGCAAAAGCCGTGTCCACTTATCCACATCAGCAGGGGGCAGGGCCAGCCTCTGTGTCGCTGACAGGCGGGTCCCATGGGCTGTGGGGCCCGACACTTATTCAGCTGGGCAGGCAGGGTCAACACCCACCCGCCGACAGGTGGGGCCACGTGGAGATGGGGCCCGCCTGGCCTGGTCAACTCCCTCCCCCGCTCCTCCTCTTCTTCCTCCCGACATGGGCGCAGAACAGAGGAAGGGGCGTCGGCGCCAGCACTGGCCTCACGGCTCCAGCCAACTCCGGCCAAGAGGAGGCCACCGGAGCGCGCGACACTGCGCACCACATCCACCCAGGAGGAAAACAAGCCCACGGGGAGGAGTAGGGAGGCGGCGATGGTTGGTAGGAGAAGGGGACAGAGGCGGCGGTGACTTTCGGGGCACGGCCCTAGAGGGGCTCCGTTGACGAGGGGATGGGCGGGGGAGACTCGCTGGAGTGAGGGGCTTCTGGTGGTGGTGATTAGAGATGGAGGAGGGATCGGCTTCGCCGGATTTAGGCCGTAGGGGGCGGCGGCCATGGCAGCGGAGAGCATCGAGGAGAGCAGCTCTGGCTCGGGGAAACAGTGGGGTGGGGTCCTGGGAGAGTGGTGAGGCGAGTGGAGTGCTCGGGCTGCGCGGGTGTCGGTGTCAAAACCGGCGGATCTCGGGTAGGGGGTCCCGATCTGTGCGTCTTAGGCTGATGGTAACAGGAGGCAAGGGACACAATGTTTACCCAGGTTCGGGCCCTCTCGATGGAGGTAAAACCCTACTTCCTGCTTGATTGATATTGATGATATGAGTAGTACAAGAGTTGATCTACCACGAGATCATAGAGGCTAAACCCTAGAAGCTAGCCTGTGATGATTATGATTGTGATCGTCCCTCTAAGGACCGAACTCTCCAGTTTATATAGACACCGGAGAGGGCTAGGGTTTACATGGAGTCAGTTACAAGGAAGGAAACATAATATCCGGATCGCCAAGCTTTTCCTCCATGCAAAGGAGAGTCCCATATGTACACGGGATGAAGTCTTGAGTCTTGTAACTTCACGCTCCAACAGTCCGGACAAAGTATATAGTCCGGCTGTCCGGATACCCCCTAATCCAGGACTCCCTCAGTAGACCCTAAGCCAGGCTTCAATGACGATGAGTCCGGCATGCAGTTTTGTCTTCGGCATTGCAAGGCGGCTTCCATCTTCGAATACTCCAAAGTACCTGTTACGGCGAATAGTGTCCGACTTCCTATCAATGTTGCACTCCTCAGCTTCTATGCCTCAATAATGACCATCTCCACATGTCGAGCAAATGCGAGGAGCCGAGGCATTTTTGCATTTGCCATCCCCCGTTCTGGCAGGTTAACCGTCTATTTGAAGAGACGGGGATTCTCAGATCCAAACCTCATCCTCTCCCCTCGAGCAAGCATCCAACAGAGTTCTCCGGAAAAACCATTCCAACATGGCCGGTTGCCGCAGCTCTTCTTCCAGCTCTCCTCGCTCCAAGTCGGGTGACTGGGAAGAGTGTTCAGTTTCTCACAGCCGTTTGGTAGAGTTACAGACCCAAGGATTTCTCCCGCCGGCGTTCATGGTCCCCGTCCGAGCCGGAATAGCCACCTATAATGGCGGGGAGCAAGCGGAGGCATCTCCTAATCCTTCCCCAGAGGAACGAGTATGCCTCATCCCGCATCTGCTAAGGGGCGTCGGGTTTCCTATCCACCCATTTCTTCGCGGGCTCCTAGAGTTCTACGGCCTCTAGTTGCACAACTTCACCCCAGCTTCCGTGCTGCATATAGCAGGATATGTCGCCCTTTGTGAGCTATTTCTAGGCTGCGAGTCTCACTTTGGGTTATGGAAGAAGTTGTTCTGCCTTATCCCCCGCAACTAGGGAGAATCCCTATGTCAAGCGGGCGGAGCCGAAGTATGGCGCATCGCCGAGACCGGATACCTATCCAATACTCCCAAGAAGGCACCGGGAACTGGCCTTCAGAGTGGTTTTATGCCGATGATGTTCCCCTGCCGAATCCAGTCCGGACAGGTCTCCCTAAGTTCAATAACGACCCGCCGAAGGCACGTCGAAGCTGGCGCCCTTGGGGCCCCCAGGAGGAGGATACCAGAGAAATACACTTTCCAATGAGCAGGATAAAGTTACTGGCCAAATCCGGGCTGACGATAGTCGAGGCCATGGCAATATGTATAATGCAGGGAGTGCAGCCGCTTCAATATCGGGGGAAGCCCATGTGGCATTTCAACAGGGAATATGATGCCACCCGCTGTGGCCGTAAAGGGTCGGACTCTGCCACGGCTCTTGCGAGGATATTGTCCGATTTATACAAAGGAGAAGAGGAAGAATTCCTTCACATTAAACTGCGGGATGGATTCTCCATGTACAGTCCCCCAAGCTAGGTAAGACATCATTCTTTTCCCTGCTTCACTTATCGTGGCGTTCTTTGCTAAGATTATCTGCCTCGATATTTCCGAGCAGGAACTAAGAAGGGCCGTAGAAGGAATCTGCAGCCCTTCCCCGCAGCCAGAGGACCCTGGAAGGGCCCTCGATCCAGGACTCGAAGAAGATCCAAACATTACTGTGGAGCTCGTCAACGGGATATTTTATCAGGCGAGCTGCGATGGCACCTCAGTGGCTATTATCGCCGACTATCCCGGACTGCTACCTACGTCGCGTGTAAGCCAAGCCGAAAACCCTATCCTCCGAAGAGGACTCCCTTCTGATGTCATGCCTTACACCTGAAGTGCCATGTTTTTGCAGAGACGACGGTCAGAGCGTGGGGCCGAGCCCTTAGGGACCCGTCGGCCACGGGTGTCCGGGTCGGGCAGGCTTAAGAGGAAGGCGGTTAGGGCCGAAACGCCGCTACAGAGGTAAGGTAAAAACCTGTTCTGTGATTATCGTATTTGAAATGTAATAGCGCCCTTCATGTCCTGGCAGGAAGAGGAGAAGCCGGACTATATTCGGGGATCTTGCTAATCACGCCTCCACCAGCCAGATTCCAGAACCGGTTCGAGAGAGGAGGCGGACGTGGGGCCGATGCCGCATTGTCCTCCGACAGAGGACGCGGATATGCTCTCCGCCACAAATTTCGAAGTAGAGAGCGCCATGAATCAACGGCACCGACGAGCCGTACTTCGGAACAACATCTTTTCCGAAGAGGCATTTAATGCTTTCAATTCGGGAGATGCATACATCCGAGCTGCTCAAGGAGGGCTTGCCCGAGCGACGGACCAGTATACCAAAGATATACGGGTAAGAAAATTTGATAAGCATGTATAGCAGTAGCCCCAGATATTTGAAACAGTTGGAACAACTGTCTTGAGGATCAATTTATGCATAGGTCCTTGTAGATAAGAATGAGCAATTGTCTCGGGAGCTAGAGGAGTGCAAGACCCAGCTGAGGGCCACGGTTGCCTAGTTAGAGGAATCCCAGAAGGCCTCATCTGATAACATTTGTCTCAATTGTATGAAGATGTACCAGTTATCAAGTGGCTCGTATGATAAGTCTAACAGAAAATTCCGCAGACAATCTCGGGGTGTATCCGGAGTTGCTAGGAGATAACGAGTCACATCTCCAAAGGCAGCTGAAAGCTGGCGAGCGTATTCTTATGCAAGTAAGGCAGGAGAAGAACAATCTTCAAGATGTCAATGTCCGGCTGGACATCGAATTAAAAGATGTTCGCGCTCAACTGGCGGACTCCGTAAAGGAGAACAAAATGCTTCGTCATGGCATTTATGGTAAGTGCCTAGACGAACTGTAGAACAGCTCGGCGAGGAAGCATATTGAAAGAATTTTTATTTGTAGGTATGTTGACGGGACGCCCTGAGGAGGAGAAGCCCGCGTCTGCAGGAGATTTACTGCAAGACCTATTACAACTGCACGAGCGAGCTCGCTAGGTGATGCAGGGCCTTGCTCAGGCCTTGTGGCCATCAAGCTTCCTGCCGAAGGGCATGGGGGAGCTTGTGGATATGCTTCAAGGAGCACGGTGGCGCTTCCGATTGTGGAAGATGTCAGCCTGCCGACAAGGTGCAAGAGAAGCCTGGGCTATGGTGAAGACGCGCTACACCAAGCTGGACCCGAACCATATGGCCGAAGTCGGACCGGCGGGGCCAGATGGGCAAGAAATTCCCGTGAGTCTGGTGTATGACCAGGTAGCGTTAGCCGTGAAGTATTCCCAATAGGATTGTAAGCTAGATAGCATGTTGGATGGTATAGAGGAGGAATATAGTCAGTCCAAGTGACTGTGTAATTCAATGGACATAAGTAGTCCCTAGACGGATTAAAATCATTTGTCATGCCGGACCTTTTCGCTTCAGCCCTCGGATCCTACAGTCCAGGGTGTATCCGAATACCCGCTCAGTTATACAGAACCGGGGTATGCGTGGAAACCAGGCATAGGGGTCATAAGTGCTTGAAAAGACAAGTACCCAACTAGTTATGTTATATTACATGGATAGTAAGAAACATCTTCTAGGGAGAATAGTTCCGTTAGGGGTTCCTTTCCCTGGGTATGCATGCAGCGATGCACATGTCCGAACTGCGAACAAGGACGCGGGATAAAAAAACTTCTGGGGATTTATGTTGTAATAAACGAAAACATCTTTTGTTCATCGACCAAATATTCCCTTAAGGACGCTAGCTTTCGGCTTCACCCAGTCTGAGGTACACATCCGGCTGAACCGGCAGTAACAATCGCAGAGGTGCTCCCCATATGCCCTAGCCGAATTAATGGGATGTAGGGCATAAACACAAGAGCCAGGCAACCCAGCATGGCCAAATCTTAAGTCATATCGATGCATATAATGGTGAATAAAGGCACATATGGAAAAAGAACGCATATGTGATGGGTAAAAAGCGTTTAAAGTAACTGTATTTACCTTCCATATAGGAAGCCCCCAGGTATTGCTTAGACACGTAGTGCGGCCGGAGTGATCCGGGCGTCCGCACTGTATTAAGTATTTTGTGTGAAGAGGAAAAAGGTTGAGAAAGGAAAAAAAAGGGGGGGACATAATTTAAAAGGAGGGGGTAGGGAGACGAACACTGAGTTTGGCGCTACGCGTAGAATCTCCAGAGTCTGGCCGCGTTCCATGGGTTCGGCTCGAGTCTGTTATTGGATGCATTACATAAGCAGTACGCTCCTCCGATGAGAACTTTATCAATGACGAAGGGACCCACCCACTTGGGTTTGAGCTTGTCCTTCTTCTTCTCTGGTAGGCGTAGAACAAGTTTACCAATATTATAAGTTTTGGCCCGCACTTCTCTGCTTTGGTACCGTCGAGCCTGCTGCTGATAGAATGCGGAACGGACTTTTGCGACATCGTGCTCTTCCTCCAGGGCATCTAAGTTATCCTGCCGATCTAACTCGGCTTCCTTCTCTTCGTACATGTGTACGCGAGGCGAATCATGTATTATGTCGCAGGGTAGTACCGCTACTGCTCCGTACACCATAAAAAATGGTCTATATCCGGTGGTGCGATTCGGCGTGGTCCGCAGCCCCCAGAGTACGGAGTCGAGCTCTTCGACCTAGTTCGTGTCCGACTCTGTCAAGGATCGCACTAGTCTGGGTTGGATGCCGCTCATAATGAGACCATTTGCATGTTCGACCCGGCCATTTGTTTGGGGATGGTAGACGGAGGTGTAATCGAGCTTAATGCCCATGTTGCCGCACCAGGTTTTCACTTCATCGGCTGTGAAGTTTGAGGCATTATCAGTGATGATGTTGTGGGGGACGCCATATCGGTGTACAACCCCGGATATGAAGTCTATCACTGGTCCGGATTCGGCCGTTTTGACTGGCTTAGCTTCTATCCATTTGGTGAACTTATCCACCATGACCAATAAGTATTTTTTCTTATGGCTTTCCCATTTAAGGGGTCCGACCATATCCAGCCCCCAGACCGCAAAGGGCCAAGTGATGGGGATTATTTGGAGAGCGGTAGGGGGCATATGACTCTGATTGGCATAGAGCTGGCAACCGACACAGTGTTGGACTAAATCATGTGTGTCTGCTCGGGCTGTCGGCCAATAAAAGCATGTACGGAAGGCCTTGCTGACTAGTGCTCGAGCCGCGGCGTGGTGCCCGCCCAGTCCGGCATGGATTTCAGCCAAGAGCTGCCACCCTTTGTCTTCGGAGATCCACCTTTGGATCACTCCAGTCGCACTTTTCTTACAGAGTTCCCCTTCATGAACTTTGTAAGCTTTAGAATGCCGCACGATGCAACATACTTCATTCTGGTCTTCGGGGAGCTCCTGCCTATTTAGGTAGGCCAAGAAAGGTTCAGTCCACGAGGCAATTACAGCCATGATTTCGTGGGCCGAAGATGTTATTTCGGTGGTGGAGCCTCCGATTATGTCTGATGGTTCGAAATCTAGGGGTGTATTCGGATCTGTGCTAGTGCTGCCGGACTCCCCTTACCATACCACAGATGGCTTGAACATCCTTTCGAGGAATATGTTAGGTGGGATAGGGTCGCGTTTAGCACCGATGCGGATGAGGATATCCGCCGCTTGATTGTTTTCTTGAGCCACATGGTGGAATTCGAGCCCCTCAAACCGAGCTAACATTTCTGAGGACGGCATTACGGTAGGCCTTCATTTTTGGATCCTTGGCATCAAAGTCTCCGTTTATTTGTGATATTGCAAGGTTTGAATCCCGGCGCACCTCCAGGCGTTGAATGCCCATAGAGACTGCCATCCGAAGACCGTGCAACAGAGCCTCGTATTCGGCTACATCGTTGGAGTTTGTGTATAATATTTGGAGTACATACTGGACCGTGTCTCCGGTTGGAGACGTCGGGACTACACGTGCTCCCAATCCAGCCAGCATTTTAGAGCCGTCGAAGTGCATGATCCAGTTAGAGTACGTGTCGTACTCTTTTGGGAGTTCGGCTTCTGTCCATTCGGTGACAAAGTCAGCCAGTACTTGCGACTTGATGGCCCGCCGTGGCTTGTATGTTATGTCGAACGGAAGGAGCTCGATGGACCATTTAGCAATCTGGCCTGTAGCGTCGCGGTTATTTATTATGTCGTTGAGTGGTACTTCGGAGGCCACCGTAATCGAACACTCTTGAAAGTAGTGTCGTAGCTTCTGGGATGCCATGAAGACCGTGTATGCTATTTTTTTATAGTGTGGGTATCGGAATTTGCATGGGGTGAGGACCGTGGATACGTAGTAAACCGTCTTCTGCAGCGGGAATTTGTATCCGTGAACCTCTCATTCGACGACAAGCACTGCGCTTACAACTTGATGTGCTGCAGCTATGTACAACAGCATCGGTTCGCCAATATTTGGCGTTGTTAGGACTGGATTACTGGCCAATAAGGTTTTTATTTCGTCCAGTTCGGCCGCGGCTGCATCCGTCCACACAAAGTGTTCGGTGCACCGAAGAAGGTGGTAAAGAGGTAATGCCTTTTCTGCTAACCTAGAGATGAAGCTGCTTAAGGCAGCCACGCATCTAGCTAGTTTTTGGATGTGCTTGAGGTCTGTTCGTATAGCCAACTGTGACAGAGCTCGGATTTTTGCCGGATTCGCTTCAATTCCTCTATTGGAAACAATGAAGCCCAGCAGTTTCCCAGAGGGGACGCCCAAAACACATTTTTCTGGGTTCAGCTTGATGCCGTATGTTCGGAGGTTATCAAACATAAGCCTCAAGTCGTCTATTAGTGTTTCGATGTGTCTTGTTTTTATGACTATGTCGTCCACATATGCCTCCACTGTTTTGCCGATTTGCTTTTCCAGGCATGTTTTAATCATGCGTTGATAGGTTGCGCCGGCATTTTTAAGCCCGAAAGGCATAGTGTTGAAGCAGAAAGGACCATATGGCGTTATGAAAGCTGTTGCAGCTTGGTCGGACTTTGCCATCTTTATTTGATGGTATCCAGAGTATGCATCAAGGAAACACAGCTAGTCGTGTCCTGCAGTGGCGTCGATGATTTGGTTGATGCGAGGGAGGGGAAGGGATCCTTGGGGCAAGCCTTATTGAGGTCTTTGAAGTCGATGCATAGGCGCCAGGATTTGTCCTTCTTTGGTACCATTACCAGATTTGCCAGCCAATCCGGATGCTTGATATCTCTGATGAATCCGGCCTCGAGTAGTTTGGTTAGCTCTTCCCCCATGGCTTGTCGTTTGGGCTCTAAAAACCGCCTTAGAGTCTCCTTGATAGGCTTGTATCCTTTTAGTATATTGAGGCTGTGTTCGGCCAGTCTGTGTGGGATGTTCGGCATGTCCGATGGGTGCCAGGAAAAAATGTCCCAATTCTCGCGTAGGAAGTCTCGCAGTGCGGCGTCCATTGTGGGGTTCAACTGTGTCCCGATGGAAGCTGTCTTCGTGGGGTCCGTTGGATGAACCTGGAATTTGACTATCTCGTCTGCGGGTTTAAATGAGGTGGACCTGGGTCGCTTGTCGAGTATCACGTCGTCCCCATCCACGGTGGCACGCAGCGTTGTTAGTTCTTCGGCTGCTAGGGCTTTGGATAATGCTTCCAAGGCTAGTGATGTGGTTTTGTTTTCGGCACGAAGTGCGACGTCCGGATCACTGGCTAGAGTGATGATTCCGTTGGGTCTGGGCATTTTAAGCTTCATGTACCCGTAATGGGGTATAGCTTGAAAGCTTGTAAATGTGTCCCGCCATAAAAGGGCGTGGTATCCGCTGCTGAAAGGAGCCACTTGGAATGTGATTTCTTCGGACCTATAATTTTTCGGGGTGCCGAATACCACATCGAGTGTGATTTTTCCCGCACACCGCGCTTCCCGTCTAGGGACGATTCCCCTGAAGGTTGTGCCGCTTTGCTCGATGCGGCTTTTATCCATTCCCATCTTGCTGAGTGTTTCTTCGTAGATTAAGTTTAATTCGCTTCTGCCGTCCATGAGTACTTTGGTGAGCCGGAAGCCGTCCATGATTGGGCTAAGGAGCAAAGCGGCTGGTGCCCGGACTGTCTGGAATTGAGGTTCATCACTGGTGCTGAAAGTTATAGCAGTGTCACTCCATGGATTTATTTTTGCCACGTGGCAGATTTCAGCGGAGCTTCGATGAGCTCACTTGCACCTATTATTTGAGGCGAAGGTCTCGAAGACTATTAGTACCGCGTTGTTTTCATTGGTGGGACTTTGTTCTGCTTTATGGCTTTCGAGAAGATCCTCACCACTTTTTGCTACCTTCCGGAGTATCCAACATGCTCTAAGGCTATGCGTTGGTGTAGTGTCCGGCGTGCTGTGGAGTTTACATGGCCCGTGGAGCCAGTTTTCCAATATGGTTCCACGCCCTGGGGTGGGCTTTGGTTTTTTGGGGATTGGATCGGCTGACTTATGAGAGTTCGCCCGTTTATCTCGGACAGAGGCTTTAGTGACACCCGGACTATCCCAAAATTCTGTTGGGTTTTCCAGGCGCTTTCCATCGCGCAGTACTTCTGTACTATGGTTGCCAAGTCAGCAAAGTGTGCTATGTCATGACGACTTATGGCATTAAGGATTCCTTTGTTCGTGCAGTTTTTGCAGAAAAGTGAGACTGCGTCCTCCTCGCGACAGTCCTTGACCTTGTTTAGCACAAGGAGGAATCTGGCCCAGTAGCGATGTACTGTCTCTTGGGGCTCTTGTCTGATATGGGAGAGAGGGTTTAAGTACGGGTGGGTGGGTGTAGCTGAATCTGGATTCTGATCCGATCTAACGCCCTGGGGCAGGGAAGCTTCCGGGCTTGATAGCTCGGGATCCGGCATGCTGCCCAATTTCTCCGGCCTAATACCCGATTCTAAGTCCGGGGTCTGGGTCATGTCTTCCCTTGAGCGGGTGATCCGGACATAACTCGTCCTCAAGATAGAGGGGTAATCCGTATGTGGCTCCTCCACTACCGCTATCTCGTGGGTGACCGGCGGGGATTTAATGTCCCTTTGGTCGGGTTTAAGCCCAATCCAGTCATAGTCTGTGGAGACTCCCAAAGCGGCGATGCGGTCCAAGAGCTCATTAAGATAGGAAAGCTCCATCGGATCCATCTGTTCGACGAGTTCCGAATCGACGTGGAGGCTATGCGTGATGACCCGAGAGCTCATCGTCGGCACGACAGCCGATGGGGCAGCCATGATGAAGCCGCCTAGTCGGAGAGTTTGGCCTACAACCAGTGCTGCCCCAAAAGTGTTGTTGTCCTTGACAACGAGATGGGCCATCGAGCCTTGCAGCGATGACACAGAGGAACTCTCAATGAAAGCACCAATGTCAGTGTCAAAACCGGCGGATCTCGGGTAGGGGGTCCCGATCTATGCGTCTTAGGCTGATGGTAACAGGAGGCAAGGGACACAATGTTTACCCAGGTTTGGGCCCTCTCGATGGAGGTAAAACCCTACTTCCTGCTTGATTGATATTGATGATATGAGTAGTACAAGAGTTGATCTAGCACGAGATCGTAGAGGCTAAACCCTAGAAGCTAGCGTATGATGACTATGATTGTGATCGTCCCTCTAAGGACCGAACTCTCCGGTTTATATAGACACCTGAGAGGGCTAGGGTTTACATGGAGTCGGTTACAAGGAAGGAAACATAATATCCGAATTGCTATGCTTGTCTTCCATGCAAAGGAGAGTCCCATCCGGACACGGGACGGAGTTTTGAGTCTTGTATCTTCACGCTCCAATAGTCCGGACAAAGTATATAGTCCGGTTGTCCGGATACCCCCTAATCTAGGACTCCCTCAGCGGGGAGGGGCTTATATAGCCCGTGAGGTCATGGCCGAGCTGGCGTCACCGCGGACGCGTGGACGGTGCCACGGACGCGTGTGCTCGTGCATGAGCTCGGGGAAGGCGACGGGGATGTGCGGACAAGCTACAAAGGTGCACAGGAACAAGCAGAGCTCTGGGACAAGAGGAGGAAGATGCCACGGTGCGAACAGAGCCGGTCGGCTACAGATCGCCCCTGGGCGCGCGGCGACGAGCACGGACGGAGGGCTTACGGAGGGGGAAGACAGCTCCAGGAGGACGCGACGACGCGAGGAACACGCTGGAAAGGTCTGTGCCCGCTGAGACGCCAACCAGAGGAGGGGGCCGAGCAGAAGCCATTCTAGACGCGACCATTGCACGCCAAAGCGATGGTCACCCCGCAGACTTGCATCAATAAGATCCAAATGGCTGGCAATTGTTGTCTAGGGGTAAGTCCTTCGAAGGGGGTTTCAACTGCGGTGGTAGCTTGGTTAAAGGTGCAGTGGTTAAATGGTAAATGAGCTCTGAACTTTACTATAGTAAACTTGATCAACTAAGTGTGATCAATAGAGAGATTCTATGTGTCAAATGTTATGTTTGGGGTCTTTAGGCTAGGAAGAACTACAGTCCTGGGGAGTTTGAGAAGAAATGGACCAAGATTTAAATTAGTTGCTTTGCAACTGCCAAATCTGGTCAGAAACTAAATTTGGATGATGCACTCACCTGGAGAAGCAACTTGGGCTAACATTGGGCAAAGCTTTATTATTTGGACATATGAAGATCATGTAAAAAGCTCATGCCAAATGGACAAGCCAAAATGCACTTGCTTCACAAACATCATCTCTGTCCAGAAACTTGGAATAATTTTGGTGATCAAACGGATCAATGAAATGATGCCAAATTGGGTGGAGAGATGTTTTATGGGTATAAGAATGATCTGGTAATTTATCAAGATTTTTGAAGCAATATAAAATGCACTTGATTCACACCTGAAATTATTGCCAGAATCAAAGATTTGCTCCTGTGCTCACATAGATGATTGGATGGGTCTGCAAATGGGTGGAGGGGGTTAATATGAGCACATTAAGGAGTGTGCAAAAGCTCAACTCATTTCGATACTCCTAGCTAGTACTTCCTTCGCAAAGCCTTATGTGTGACAGAAAATTTGAAAATTCAGTAAGGAAGATTGGCTAGGCAAGTAAAGTTATACTTGGGCATGGGGCAATTATTTGAACATATAAGTATGCCCAAAGAGGTTGGGAGCCACTAGGAAAAATATAAATGACTCTTCTTTCACAAAGTGCCATTCCGGGCAAAAAGGAAGAATAATTATTGGGGAATTATTTTTTAACTGGCCAAGGAAATTCTTGGGCATATTTGAGCTATATATGACCCAAAGGAATTATGAGAATTAATTGGGAATTTTTGGATGGACAGAAATATAGGTTGCTTCACAACCTAGGGTAGATAGGGTTATTCCTTTAATAGAAAAAGGAATATTCCCTAGAAAAAGAGTTTAGGGTTTGGTCAAGGAGTGAAGTGACATGAACTTGGCAAGGTTTTGAGAATGATGAGCCACTTGGGAGGGGGGATGAGGATGATTTCCTAGGTGGCAAGGCCACAGAACCACTCCAAAAAGAAAAACAGAGCAAACACCAAATAAATCAAAAGAAAAAGAAAAGGGCCAAAATCCAGGCTGTTACAATCCTTACCCCCTTAAAGAAATCTCGTCCTTGAGATATAGTATTCTCTGGGAACAAGTATGACTTGAGGACACTGTTTCCAACTCGGGTATCCTTTTTCCTTTAGTTATTGTTCCCCCAAGAATTTCAGATGATCAACTTACCTTGCTCTGGGGTGGTCTTGCTTCACCTTTCCCCAAATTCTGATGGGTTTTTGCTCACATACCAAATCCTTTAACTGACGTAAATTTTCTCATATCTGCGGTGATATCCAATGGACTTGAGCATAAATTTTTCCTTTGGTCATGAAACCTTTTTTACTTCTGTCTTGGGGTTGCTTCAAATAAATGCAGGCCTTCTGGTTTCAATAAATGCTGAGAATCATGGACTTCCTCGTAATGGGATCTGAATGCTCACAAGTGGCACTGATTTATTTTGATTTATTCCTTTGGCTCAAGCATGTGACATATACCAGAGATTTGACTGCCTTCTATTGGGAGTAATATAATGGTGTATGGAGTTATAGTTGTGTCATACCTCAATTATTTACATCTTGAGACTCGTCTGACAGGGGGCTGACGGACAAACGATTTTCCTGACAGACTGACCATGTACTTGATTTCATCGGTGAGTATACCTAGTCTGAGCTGATTGTTCGGCTTTTCGTTTTTCTCATGTGGTTGATATACCCATCTGTGGTAATAGGCTGTGATATGCTCTAACACTGCCGCTGAGGTTAAACTACTGAGGTTGCAAAGGAATTTTGGATCTGACAGGACAGACTTGGATATTCCACACTAACCATGTCAAGCGGGTCAGCGGGATATGAAAATCCTTGTAAATAGAGTAGACCCTTGAGAGTATGCCTTTGGGGATCCATATGGAATAATGGCCTCCAACTGAATTGGGTATCCGGACCCTGATGGTCGTGCAAAAATCATCATACTTTGTTGTTAGCCTCATCCTTTTTACGGTCATGATTTTCTTTGTCAGGGTACCTTACTGAAATAACTTGGCCATACTTGTCCTTGATTCTTCGTATGGCCATGGATGTGATTAATATTTTTGACATTATTCCTTGTGCTTGTTTTTCCGACCTGGTCCTTGTCAGTTGCGGGAATAATGACCTTGATGACCATTGCCAAGATTGTTGATTTTGCGTTGTCATCTCCAGATATTGTCTATCCTTGTATTACATGAGATGTATTTCTGCTTATTTTCCTTTGCCTGACTCGTGAGGTTGTGGGATCCTTACTTTCCTTAGGTATATTTGTTGGATCCTTGCCGCATCTCGTATGAGTGAATGATATGACTGGGGATGCATGCTCACCATATATAAGAAGGATATGCCACCGAACACTCGATTTCTAAAGAAGACATATGCCTTAACTGATTTTGCTTTTGGCAAAAATGTCGCGAGTCTGATTCTTGAACGGTATTGCCATACATTGGCAACTCTTCATATAACCTCTAAGGATGGTGCAATATTGTGGTACTGACGCAGACTAGGTGGCTTACGAGAGAAGCCATCTGAGTAGCTTGCTGAGGAAGACTTGTTAACTCTTGCTCAAATATTTTGTCTGGGTATCATGCAGAGGAAGGCTCTACAGCTTACACACGAAGCTTGGTCTGATTATTGTAGAGTTTCGTACTTAAGAAGCTTCTCCTGAGGTTTGCTTGTTGAGAAAAATTCATTTCTGTCTGTTAGAAGCCTTTACTGAGGTGTCTTGCTGTGAAAGACTGGGTATCGTGGACCGGAATTTGTTCACGTATCATGCTGAGAAAAGTTTGAGGAGACTTGCATCATAAATTTCCTCCAATATCGTGTGGACGAATACTGGGTTTCTTATATCCAAAACTTCATACTGATATGTAGACTGAAATCCATACACATGCCCATAATATTCTGAGGCTGATTATTTGCATGATAAAAATAGTTTGACTGTCTTCCTTGAGAATATCACATTCTGACTTTATTTCGGATGATACATATTTCAAGCATCATGCATTATTGAGCCAAAACTTTGTATATGATCCATACCTCTGTCTGAAAATATACCATTGACCTTGTACCTGAATTGTTTTTCTGCTGGCTGGATCATAAATGTTGTGATGAGTTTGTACTTATGTAGACTCGATGCTGATAGTCAATCCAATACACCATTGGTATTCTGAACAGATATTAATGCTATAATATGGTTGACTGGGTAGACCCAAACTGTTTAGCTGAGTTTCTTCCAAATATTTGAAATCCTTATTACTTCTCCGAGTCCAGTGTCGGTGGATGAGCAACTCTTTATAGGGGAAAAATAATGTAACAACGGGGCCCAAAAAGAAAGAATCAAAAGAAAACTCAACTAAACAAAAACACACAACAACAATCAATTCACACAATCAATGTCACATACTACTGCTAATCACACAATATGCATGCCTACTTAAGCACACAAATCTCGCGGGATCTTCGGTACTATGATTTAGCATGCTGTGACGATGTGCACGAGGACGAATAATAGTGTGGATGAGTTGGTGTAAACAACACTACACCAAGTGCTAGCTTAGCCAGGTAGCAACCTGGACTAGCTCGGAGGCGAGGACACACTCGGCAAGTATTTAGTGGGACATGAAGGTCGCAACCACATTATTATCAAGCGGACAGAAGAGATCCGTACTCGTCCAAGAAATAGGATAGCAGGGAAAAAATAAGGCTGCTGACATTGCCCTTTCTTGATAACTAAGATCATTAAGGGTTTCCAACACGACAAAATAAAAGAATGATCCGAGATAGAAGCATGTCTATCACCGAAACGATAGACGGGTCTGAAAGAAAGACATCGGTGCGATACTTGAGCACCATTTTTGCAAACAGTGTCGGGATCACTTGGCATCACTCTGTTGGGACTGAAATGACACCAAACACCGAAAGAAAAAAGGAACTAGAGAAATGAAAAGGTTGAGCTGTAGTGGATCTGAACCGATGCCAGCTACACTCACCAGATAAACCGTTAGTACAAATACTAAGGCTATATGCACGCTATGCAACAAACAAATGCAGCAACCAAATGCAATCATCAAGCCAGACTCCATACTACAGATTTCTACCGTCTTCTACCGCTCGCACTAACTAGGGCGTCCTACAGCCAGACCTACTCTGATACCAAGCTTGTGGCATCCCGGCTCAAAGAAACCGGAATGCCCTGTATTCCAGCCCAGAGATCAAGGAGAAGTCTCTGGAATACGGCACTGCTTGACATAGAAAAAATCAGCTCTTATTACAAGAATTATATTATAAGGGTTTGATGTTACAAATAAGCACATCAGCATGGTGACACTACGCCTGCGATACTACACTTGCTCTATGCTAGCAGTAGAACAACTCGTAGCAGCGGAATACTTCTAGCAGTGGAACAGCGACGAAGGTAGTGAACTCCACTCAGCAGGGACTCTGGCTGGGACACGATCTAGCTCACATGAACGGAAACCACGACAAGCAATCAAGCAATCACGGCATCACCTGCAATCTGTCATGACACGCCAAGTCAGTACATTGAATGTACTTGCAAGGTCGCAACAACCAAAAACATCAAGGCAAGACAACAACATAGCTCTTAGCAGGTTAATTAAATTAACACCTACCATGATGAAGCAACTAAGAATCACGATATGAACTACTAGAATACTCATAAGCCACCATCTTAGATCTCAAGTACCACGTGAACCATCTCACACTTGACTAACTAGCCAAGCAATATATCACCTCGATCACCTTGTGATCAAAACAAAACGGTGATCACTCATGGATCACAAACGGAACATCCACATGATCACCTCGTGCCCACATCACAAACTGAATGATCCTTCTCAAAATCATCCCAACATCATCATCATCATCCAGCCAACTGTTACAGCTCACAATATCAACATATACATCACCTATAAGTCATTCTGTCATGTGAGTGTTGATCGAACGGTGTGACCTAGTACGAACTCATGTCCATGACCGAGGACGCGGCTATCGATAGATTAAATACACACACTCTGCAGAGGTAGCGCACTTTACCCACACCACAGAACCCATGGCCTCGCACTCCCATTCGGGTGGACCAACGACGTTCCGACAAAACCGATCTACTTCCATGACACTCTCCCGGACACTCCGACTAACTCCCCACTGGGATAAGTCATGGGTGGCCCCGTATCTACCCCAGACACCAACGCCACCGTCGTGGCAAAACGGTCCCAAACAGGGACAAGAGATCTCAAACCAACTATGGGCACACAAGGTTATGTCTGCTTACTGGGCCAGGGTACCGCACGCCCATAACCTTCTCTCGTTGGAGGCACCGGTGAGAGGCATGACAATAGCATCGCATTAGGGCCTTCCCATAAAAGGAAAATGTGGTTGCACTGCAAAAGCCCGGTTCGGTGGCACCTGACCAACTTAATGACGGAATTGAACCCCAAAAATATAACTGTGATAATAGATACTCCGATGTCAACTATCAAACTATAACCAAGTCATAGCAATATCCAACAAATAATCCAAGCATAATATCATCCTCTCAAATTAATCTAAGGGTAGCACAACACTACTATCATGATGAATCCGAAAACAATGATCCTACTACTCCAATAACAATAATAAAGCTATCCAGCTAAGATCCACATGTAAACATCATCTCCGAAAATAATACTCCAAGCAACAGAACATCAACTAGCATCATGAAAATAATCATACTAACCACTAATAATCCAAAGGCAGCATGATATCCAAAATAATACTCCAAAACATAATAACAGATACCATCATGAAAATAATCATAATACCAACCACTAATACTCCAATGAAACATGATACTCATCAACTACAAGCATCACTCCTAGTATGCCAAACAATAGCGTGGCAACAGCAAGATCCAAATAATACTTCCGAGAAAATGCCATGCACAAAGTCATGTAGCTAAAGCAATGTTTTAAACAAGTTCAAAAAATTTAAACCATGTCACTGCATTACAGTGATGCAAATGGAGGGTGTGGCCTGCCTGGGGTGGAAGAAATCACTAGGAGAAAGTGCGAGAAACTCGCGGAAGAATCGCCGAAAATCGTACTCTCTCGGAGGGGGCTGAATAAGGGCAAGGGCATAATGGTCATTTTCAGAATGTTAAAACATTGTGAAAATGGTTCCATCAGAATGGGCTCGACGAAACGAAGAAGTGGGCTTTGGATTCACCTCATTTCGAGCTACTGGTGAAAAGTTATAGTTGTTTTTCTGTGACGGACCTCTTTGTAATAAAAATCATCACAAACAGGCCCTTAACAGAAAAACTGAACGCACACTTGGGGAAATACGCTTTTGGTGGATGAAAGAGTACAGGGCAAAAGCCGTGTCCACTTATCCACGTCAGCAGGGGGTGGGGCCGGCCTCTAGGTCGCTGACGGGCGGGTCCCATGGGCTGTGGGGCCCGTCACTTATCCAGCTGGGCAGGCGGGGTCAACGCCCACCCGCCGACCGGTGGGGCCGCGTGGAGATGGGGCCCGCCTGGCCTGGTCAACTCCATCCCCCCGCTCCACCTCTTCTTCCTCCCGATGTAGGCGTAGAACAGAGGGAGGTGCGCCGGCGCCAGCACTGGCCTCGCGGCTCCGGCTAACTCCTGCCAAGGGAAGGCCATCGGAGCGCGTGGCGCGGCCCACCGCATCCATCGAGGAGGAAAACAAGCCCCCGGGGAGGAGTGGGGAGGTGGAGACGGTTGGTGGGATAAGGGGACAAAGGCGGCGGTGACCTTCAGGGCACGACCCTAGAGGGGCTCCGACGATGAGGGGATGGGCTGGGGAGACTCGCCGGAGTGAGGTGCTTCTGGTGGTGGTGGTTAGAGATGGAGGAGGGCTCGGCTTCGGTCTGATTTAGGCCGTAGGGGGCGGCAACCATGTCAGCGGAGAGCAGCGAGGAGAGCAGCTCCGACTTGAGGAAAGAGTGGGGCGGGGTCCTGGGAGAGTGGTGAGGCGATTGGAGTGCTTGGGCTGCGCGGGGAGGGGCTTATATAGCCGCGCGAGGTCATGGCAGAGCTGGCGTCGCCATGGACGTGTGTGCTCGCGCATGAGCTCAGGGAAGGCGACGGGGAGGTGCGGACAAGCTACAGAGGTGCATGGGAACAAGCAGAGCTCGGGGACAAGAGGAATAAGATGCCGCGGTGCGAACAGAGCCGATCGGCTACAAATCGCTCGGGGGCACGCGGCGACGAGCGCTGACGGAGGGCTTACAGAGGAGGAAGACGGCTCCAGGAGGACGGCGACGACACGGGGAACATGCTGGACAGGTCCGTGCCCGCTGAGACGCCGAGCAGAGGAGGGGCCCGGGCAAGAAGCCATTCTAGACGCGGGCATTGCATGCCAAAGCGGTGGTCACCGCGCAGACTTGCATCAAGAAGGGCCAAATGGCTGGCAATTGTTGTCTAGGGGAAAGTCCTTCGAAGGGGGTTTCAACTGCGATGGTAGCTCGGTTAAAGGTGCAGTGGTTAAATGGTAAATGAGCTCTGAAGTTTACTGCAGTAAACTTGATCAACTAAGTGTGATCAACAGAGAGATGATATGGGTCAAATGTTATGTCTGGGGTGTTTAGGCTAGGAAGAACTACAGTCCTGGGGAATTTGGGAAGAAATGGACCAAGATTTAAATTAGTTGCTATCTGGTCAAAAACTAAATTTGGATGATGCACTCACCTGGAGAAGCAACTTGGGCTAAGATTGGGCAAAGCTTTATTATTTGGACATATGAAGATGCTGTAAAAAGCTCATGCCAAATGGACAAGCCAAAATGGCACTTGATTCACAAACATCATCTCTGTCCAGAAACTTGGAATAATTTTGGTGATCAAATGGATCAATGAAATGATGCCAAATTCGGTGGAGAGATGTTTTATGGGTATAAGAATGATCTGGTAATTTATCAGGATTTTTGAAGCAATATAAAATGCACTTGATTCACAACCTAAAAATATTGCCAGAATCAAAGATTTGCTCATGTGCTCACATAGATGATTGGATGGGGCTGCAAATGGATGGAGGGGGTTAATATGAGCACATTAAGGAGTGTGCAAAAGCTCAATTCATTTGGATACTCCTAGCTAGAACTTCCTTCACAAAGCCTTCTGTCTGACAGAAACTTTGAAAATTCACTAAGGAAGATTGGCTAGGAAAATAAAGTTAAACTTGTGCATGGGGCAATTATTTGAACATATAAGCATGCCCAAAAAGGTTGAGATCCACTAGGAAAAATATAAATGACACTTCCCTCACAAAGTGCCATTCAGGGCAGAAAGGAAGAATAATTATTGGGGAATTATTTCTGAACTGGCCAAGGAAATGATTGGGCATATTTGAGCTATATATGACCCAAAGGAATTATGATAATTAATTGGGAATTTTTGGCTGGACAAAAATATAGGTTGCTTCACAACCTAGGGCAGATAGGGTTGTTCCTTTAATAGAAAAAGGAATATTCCCTAGAAAAAGAGTTTAGAGTTTCGTCAAGGAGTGAAGTGACATGAACTTAGCAAGGTTTTGAGAATAATGAGCCACTTGGGAGGGGGAATGAGGATGATTTCCCAGGTGGCAAGGCCACATAACCACTCCAAAAAGAAAAATAGAGCAAAAACCAAATAAATCAAAAGAAAAATAAAAGGGCCAAAATCCAGGCTGTTACATAGCGTCGCCCATCCCATATTTGACGAAGTTGCTGAAGAAGAAGAAGGAGAAGGATTTGAAGACCTCGAAGAACAAGCCAATCAAGGCAAGGAGCTCTTTGACCATGACACTCCTCTTGTTCATCGGTACCCTTTTCCGGTTGCATGATGATGAAATATGACGGTGGTAAACTTGTTGTGAACCACCACAGGATGCATACCCCTACTCATGACTTTACCTTGTTCATGATTGCAATGTCAAGGGTCTAGTTGATGCATAATGATGCATGTGTACCATGAACTCTTCGTAGTTACATTCTTTCGAAAACCCCATCGGGTGGCCCTAATGCCCTTGGGAGATTTTGAACTAAGGTCACCACTTGAGGAAGAAGTGGTGTACCAAAGAGAGCTTTTGGTGTGTGTAAAATGATGGATTAGATTTATGTGTGATTACTGTCCCAACCAAACATGTGCAACCACTCTACCCCTTTATGGGACGAGTCATTATTGACTACTTAGACTGATACTAGCATGGTGCCCACATTACTAGTGACAGACGTGACTTGAGGTCACTCCTGCGACAGGGTCATGCTTGGATAGGCGGCCATGACTGTTTTCATAGGTCACCGGACACACCGTTGGTCCCTTCGTGTATGCGTTATAATGTGAAAAGGGCAGAGTCGCACGATCTTTTGCTTATACACGAGGGCCGTGTAACAATGAGTAGCCCTATGTTAGTGTCGTCTAGGGAAAGGTAATGATCAGGTGCTTCCCCTGAGTACTTGAGGTACTGCGGGATCGTGGATGACACGAAAGCTTCCCGGATCTTGTGGGTAAAGTGGGAAACCTCTGCAGAGTGTCGAACTATTCGAATAGCCGTGTCCATGGTCATGGACAGTTGGGAGGTGCTACTTAAACTATGTCCAGAAATTTTACAATCCCGGTGCATGTGTGTGTGGAAGAGAACTATTTGTGTAAAGGTGGTGACTTGACGTGTTGAATGAAATGGCATTGATCCAAACTCTATTTATGTTGATATCTGTAACCTGTTCTCAAGGTTACCCATGTCCATTGATGCATATCTCACGAATCGATAGGACTTCTCAACTAGCGTGAAGCTAGGTAGCTTACTTGTTGTACAATTGCATTGTTACTTTGAACCAAATCATGGGTTGCTTGCGAGTACATTCAAAGTACTCATTGGCTTTCCACTGGTTATTTAATTGACCAGGCATGGAAGAGCAGGAGTTTGAGGAAGAGTTCTTTGGTGACGAACACGCGAACTAGGGCGCTTCCCAGTCAGTATGCCTGTAGGGTCAAGGCAGATGGCATGGGTTCTACTTATCAACGAAGATTTCCGCTGCTTGTGTTTCATTTGATGTTCAGCCCGTAAGGCTTTATCAATGTAAGACTTGACCATAATGGTCATAATTTGTGTAAGATGGTATGTATGGATGTAAGACTTGTTATTCAGCTTCTGTGTGTTCAGTGAGCATTGATCTCTGGGATCACTGTACACGTGCATTCGGTGATCTCGACCTATGAGTTTGGGTCCCCATAGAGCTGGTATTAGAGCCATCCTGATTGTAGGAAGCCTTAGTTATCATGGACGTTATATAGAACGAGACTTGAGGGAGTCCTGGATTAGGGTGTATCCGGACAGCCAGACTGTATACTTTGTCAGGACTATTGGAGCGTGAAGATACAAAACTCAAGACTTCGTCCTGTGTCCGGATGGGACTCTCCTTTGCGTGGAAGACAAGCTTGGCGATCTGGATATTATATTTCCTTCCTTGTAACCGACTCCATGTAAACCCTAGCCCTCTCTGGTGTCTATATAAACCGGAGAGTTTGGTCCTTAGAGGGACAATCACAATCATAATCATCATAGGCTAGCTTCTAGGGTTTAGCCTCTATGATCTCGTGCTAGATCAACTCTTGTACTACTCATATCATCAATATCAATCAAGCAGGAAGTAGGGTTTTACCTCCATCGAGAGGGCCCGAACCTGGGTAAACATTGTGTCCCTTGCCTCATGTTACAATTAGCCTAAGACGCACAGATCGGGACCCCCTACCCGAGATCCGCCGATTTTGACACCGACATTGGTGCTTTCATTGAGAGTTCCTCTATGTCATCGCTGCAAGGCTTGATGGCTCCTTCAATCATCAACAACACGGTCCAGGGTGAGACTTCTCTCCCCGGACAGATCTTCGTGTTTGGTGGCTTCGCACCGCAGGCCAATTCGCTTGGCCAACTGGAGCAGATCGACAGCTACGCCCCTGGCCACCAGGTCAGGTTCAGAAACCTGAACTACACGGCTAATATCCGCGGAGACTTGATCTTCAATGGATTCGGGCCTGTGCCAGGACCGCCGGACAGTCGCGATGAGCACGGCTTAGACCTGCTGTCGGACAATGCTCTGGATGTCGCCTCTGCGGTAACCCCAGACCTAAATCCGGAGCAGACTGCGTTGCCTAAGGATGGGTGGATGGACCCCGCCCCGCAGGCCGCACACTCCTCGGCGGTAGAGACGAACACATGCCTCACCCACAAAGAAGCCTATGACACTGGACCCCCGACTCGTATCCGGCTGTAGGTTCAAGTCCGTGCGCTCCTGAGCCTGCCGAACCTGGTTGGGCTCCTGTAATGGAGTTCACCACAGCAGATATCTTCCAACACTCTCCCTTTGGTTACGTGCTAAACTCGTTAAAGTCTCTCTCTTTGTCAAGAGACTCTTGGCCGAACTATGTCCGGCTCGAGTGGGAAGCGAGCGATGAAGGAATTCGTTGCCCACGCACCACCCACTTCATTGCCACGGTCGAGGACTTAACCGATGTGCTTGACTTTGACTCCGAAGACATCGACGGTATGGATGACGATGCAGGAGAAGAACATGAACCACTACTCAAGGGGCAGTGGACATCCACCTCCTCATACGATATATATATGGTGGACAATCCAAAGAAAACCAATGGCAATGAGGCAACGGAGGATAACCCCTCATGGAAGAAAGCTAAGCATGGACGTCGTCAACGCCGCTCCAAGCCCTGCCACAACAATACCGGCACAGGAGACAAAAACAATCCGGATGGTGCCAACGATGAATACAACCCTGATCAGCCTGCCTTCAAGCAGGACGGACTGGCCACAGTCGGATACTTGGAGAGGAACAACTATATGCCCCCCTCCGAGGATGAGGTAATCCTCGGCGATGCTGAATTCGGCGTGCCTGAGGATCCCGTGGAACAAGTTCGCTTCAAGCGACGGCTCATGGCCACTGCGAGGAGCCTGTAAAGGAAGCAACAACAGCTCAAAGCTGACCAAGATTTGCTCGTGGACAGATGGACCAAGGTCCTGGACACCGAGGAATATGGATTTGACCGCCCCAACAAAGGGCACACACGGCATTATTTTCTACCTCAACCTAAGAAGAAGAACCTAAGGCACATACCACGACGTCCACATACCACCACGGTCCAAGACAATACGAAGGATACACAAGGAGGCATCCTCAAGCCTCGGCGCAATCGTCACAAACGTCAAGTCAGGGAAGTTGGTGCCGAATTCAGCGGTCCCCAGTCCGGTCAGCGGAAAAAGAACAGCCCAGGCCCACCTGGCTCAGGTAGCACACTCGATCAACCATGTGAAATTCATGGTACCCCCAGAAGGGCGGCCAAGCATACCAATAGAGAATGCAGGATCTTCTAAACAAAACGGTCGATCTCGTGCCGAAAACAATGAAGGGAGGTCTTGAACAACATTGGACCAGTCAAACATGGCGAGGATGATCCCCTCACAGTACAAAAACACGGCCGATCGTCTCTAATCACATCGACCTTCCAGACAACGCCAGCCATAGCAATTCTATTGCGCTTACTATCTACCCAGTAGCCTGGGGGCTCCATTTTACACAAGCCCCCACAGGCATACAACTATCAATAACATCTCCTCAAAGATGCAAGGTGCAAAGGCCAAGTTTTAACAGACCCACCATACTAATGGTTGTCTTCGGATCACCAAACAAGTACCACACCGAAGAATAAGTCTTCGGTATTATCCCTTTATATAGTAATTACCATATACTACCGGGACGAACCACATTGGCTAGATTCAACGAGGTACAACATCAGGCCAGCCCCACGTGACATAGTCACAACTATGGGCAAGGTCGAACCCCACCACTAGAGTGGAAATCATACCGCCACTGAAATAGCGAGTGGTGCCCGTTTATCAAATTCTGATTTGGCAGCTGAACACCCGGACACCAATTGAGGAATCTGAACTACTTTATGGCGTGGTTCAACCAGGCTCCGCTCAAGCACCCGCGGTTCAACCACAATGGTATATGCAGTTGCCTTTAAAGCATTTGTCTTTATAGACTAACTTTGGCGCAGAACAGGACTAGCGACACGGAATCAGCTCGGACGCACAAGGCAGGCGGTCCGAATGTACCTCAGATCCACACATAGCCTCCTCCAGTCCGGCCATGACAGGTTCCGCCCAAAATACTCCTCTTCATAAGCATAAACCGCACTTGTATGCATAGACATGTCATTTTACTACAATGCGTAGACTTAAATAACACTTACCGGCCGTCATTTTTTATCTACGCCTCTTTTTCACAAACGGCACCCACGCCTTGTGTTATGCCCGATTATGTTAGGGGCTTCATAGTACGACAATAAAGTATGACCACCTTTTCGGTCGCTCGGCACCCCATACTTATGGCACTATATGCATCAGCTCTGAAACATGTCTTGGGTCATTGGTTGGGTTTGCCCGGCTCCCATGTTTTGGTACCTTACGTTCTGCCCCATCGGCTAAGGTAGCGCTGGGAGAACTACTACGATTGTGTCCCGGTTCTTCCGGACGAGCACCTCAGTAGAGAAAGCCGAAAACTGACTGTCATGATACAGCGAGAGCTGGTCAGCTGTTCGAGAGTTTGTAAAATCTTTAAAGATTTATTTCGCATAATGCCATTATAAATGCAGAGTGCGACGGATCGGTCTTTCGATCAGGCGCCGATAGAGCCCCTAGTTTGGCCTTCCGAACACTAGGGGTTGCGCCCACCATACTCGAGTTCCTATGGCTAAGTGAGAGTGATAAAGCCCTATAGTCCGATTGCCTGGTTCATGGTGAGGAACACCTCCTTAAAAGGACCCAACCATGGGATAAAGAGTGTTCAGGTATGTCCCGAACACCCCTGTACTGTTTACGTGGGGGCAGAAGCCGACGACTGGCCAACTCTCGGGATTTACATACACTAAACAGCTGCACAGGAAGAACAATGTTCAAACAAAAAAGGCAATAAATAATAAAAGTGCCATTATCCCACATTACAAAGAACGGCATGACTACCTTCAGGGAAATATAAGGTCTTTGGTACACTTATCCGCCACAAGGCAGGCTCCTTTTAGTACACCTCCATAGTACAGCTCGGGCTTGCGGTGCTGCTTACCCTCCGGCGGCCCCCCAGTCATCAGCTTCTCAGCATCAAGCTTCCCCCAATGCACCGTCGCACGGGCAAACGCCATGCGCGCACCCTCTATACATACCGATCGCTTAATGACATCAAGTCGAGGGCAGGCGCTAACAACCCGCTTCACGAGTCTGAAGTAACTGCTTGGAATTGGCTCCACGGGCCACAGCCGGACAACCAAGTCCTTCATGGCTAGTTCGGCCGCCTGGTGCGGTTCGACCAGCTGCTTCAGTTGATTGATAAAGGGCACCAGATAATTCGACACCAAATACTGCGACCAGAAATCCCTCTCCGCAGACTTCTTCTCCTCGATCCGGAAGAATTGGGAGGCATCTGATATGCTGTGAGGCAGATCCGCAAACGCCCCTGGAAAAACAAGAATTCAGCTTATCGCTTAGAGTTCCTCCATTATCATGTAAAAATGGTCATGAATACAAAAGGCCTTACCAGCCACAACCTTCTGGGCCTCCTGAATGTTCCGCAAAGCACCTCGGGCTTCTTCCCGAGCATCCTCCGCGGCTTGGAGAGCTTGGACGAGTTCGAATTCTTTCCCTACTAGACTCTGCTCCAAGCCCTCGCTTTTCTTCATAGCCTCCAGGAGCTCTCGCTCAGCTTCAACGAACCTGGCCTCGTGCTTCTCACGAAGAACCTGTTTGGCGGCGGCCTTATTATCGGCCTCGGTCACAGCCTTCTTCAGTGCCTCAATTTCGGCACTCGCCCCTAGAGCATACAATGCAAATATCTCAATCAGGCACAACTTCTAATTTGTGCTCTACTTAGCACAGGGTTCCGGCATACCTTGCTTGTCCTCCAACTGCTTCTTCACGTGGCCAAGTTCCCCTTCGGCCCATTCCAGACGTTGATTTAGTTTGGACACCTCCTCACTATGAGCGGCGGATGTTCCTGCAGACACCTGTTTTCAAACAAGGGATACACGTCATTAGCCGAGTCTCCTGCAAAAACGGAAGATTTTGATCCCCTGTTCGGCTCTGTTTCGCCGAACAGTGTATTAGGGGCTACTACTCATATTATGACAATTCCTTAAAGGTTTCTTAGAAAACATACCTCAAAGCCCTTTATAAGACTAAGGCAGGATTCGTTCAGTCCGCTCTCAGCGGACTAAATCTTTTCAATCACCGCGCCCATGAGGGCACGATGTTCATCGACGATAGACGCGCTTCTTAGCGTTGTCGATAGGCTGCCCGGCAGCCCTGCTTGGGCACAGGCCGCTGGCGAAATAGGCAAGCCCCCCAAAGGCGGCTGCTTACCCGATCCCGGAGCTTTAAAGATCTCCAGGACTGTGTCCGACTGGGGTCCGGACTGAAGATCACCCCCGCCATCGACACACATAGGAGTCGGTGCTCCCGTGTGTTCGGCCCTAGAGACATGCCCCCCTGGTCCAGGTCCCGCTGAGACGACACCTCGGTGTCGCGCCTAGGCTTCGGGGAAGGGGCATCTGGAGGCGGCTCGCTCGCCAGGGCATTTGAGCTCAGCGAATCCTCCAGTGGGGATCATCCGGCGTGGGACCTCGCCGGGTTGTACGAAATATGGCGACAGTTAAAACTATTATACCCAAGCAACCCCGGACGCATATGCATGTTCGGATTTCGTATACTTACGACTTTTCCAGGGGCTGGACCCTGGGATCCCACTCTGGGCTGCTATCAGCAGCCGTGGTGGATGCCTCCGGGAGGGAACCTTTCCCCCTCTTCGGCGATTCGGCCTCCAGGGATGAGGAAGCCGTACTTTTCTTCCCATCCCCAACGGGAGGGTCGTCTTCCTCCGCCTCCTCCTCTTCATCTTCAGAAGAAGGATGGTCGATGGAGTCCTCGGATTTTGCGTCCGAAGCATCGCGGCGACGGAGGCCACTCCGGGTCTTTTTGACCTTCTTGGAGGCCTCTTTCTTTGGCGCCTCGTAAGGCGCCGGGACCAGCATCTTCGTCAGAAGAGGTCCGGCCGGTACCTCTGGCAGAGGGGTAGGACAATGTATCCGTTCCACCTTTTTTATTCATCCTTGGGGTTATGGTAAAGCATGATAAAAGTGTCCCCCTAAGGACATGCCAACTGAAGCATGGATGGACAAGAGCATAGCAGTAACTTACCGAACTTGCAGAATGGGATAATTGATACCCACGGTCCTCGGGCGGAGCCCGGCCATGATTTGCCGGACTTAAAGAACACCTTCCAGATATTCTTGTGGGAGGAATCATAGAGCTCCCGAAGGGTCTAGTGCTCGGTTGGGTCGTATTCCCACAAATTGCAGGCTCGATGCTAGCAAGGGAGAACCAAGCGAACTAACATCACCTGGAATTCGTCAACGAGTTTGACGTCCTTGTCGACCATACTCTGGACGCGCGTCAGGAGCAGTGACAGCTCATCGGACGAGGACCAGTTCAGGCCCTTCTTGGGCCAGGACGTGAGCCGCAGTGCGGCTCCGGATCTGAACTCAGGAGCCGCAGCCCACTTTTTGCCGCGTGGTTCGGTGATATAGAACCACTGCTGCTACCACTTCTTGATGGAGTCATTGAAGGCGCCCGTCGGCCATATAACCTTGGGCATCTTGCTCACCATGGCGCCACCGCACTCGGTGTGCTCGCCACTCACCACCTTGGGATTCACATTGAAAACCTTCAGCCATAGGCCAAAGTGAGGCTAAACTTGGAGAAAAGCCTCACACACGACGATGAACATCGAGATGTTGAGGAAAGAATTGGGAGACAGATCATGGAAGTCAATCCCATAATAATACATAATACCTGAAACGAATGGGTGGAGGGGAAACCCGAACCCGCGGACAAAATGAGGAAGAAACACGACCCTCTCGTTGGGCTCCGGAGTAGGGACGATTTGTCCCGCCGGCGGAAGACGGTGGACGATCTTCTTGGCCAGGTACCCGGCCTCTCGGAGCCTCTTGATATCCTTCTCCTGGACGGTAGAGGCCATCCATTTGCCTTCTGCTCTAGATCCGGACATCTTCGGAGAACCTCTCTTCGGTGGAGAAGAAGAGTGCTTGGGCGCTAGGGCTCGAGCAGAGGGGTATGGACTAGCAGGGGGAAAGGCGTGGGTAGAGAAGGAGAGATCTTATCTCTTTATAGGGGCGGTAAAGCTTTTACGCCTCCCCACTTGCCTAGTGGAACCCACTCGTTCTCCACTCGCCGTAATTAGCGGTGCGTTTGGGTTACCCGTACCCGTATTGATGAGAATCCCGCAATAAGGGCACACAATCTCTACTTCGGCAAGACATGCAGAGGAAGCCACCTCACGATATGCGCTGAGGCTGGTTGTGGGAAAACGGTTCGAATAATGACTCGACCGTAGTATCATGTCACTTTGTCTAAAAGTTGTCAGCGGGTTATATTTTTTTAAATATCATCCTCTCTACACTTGTATGTGAAGATCATCTTGCAGCTCCGGACATGATCTAAGTGTTCGATAAGTACTTTGGAGTATTCGGAGATGGAACCCGCCTTGCAATGCCGAAGACAAGACTGCGCACCGGACTCGTCGTCATTGAAGCCTGGTTCAGGGGCTACTGAGGGAGTCCTGGATTAGGGGGTATCTGGACAGCCAGACTGTATACTTTGTCCGGACTATTGGAGCGTGAAGATACAAGACTCAAGACTCTGTCCCGTGTCCGGATGGGACTCTCCTTTGCGTGGAAGACAAGCTTGGTGATCCGGATATTATATTTCCTTCCTTGTAACCAACTCCATGTAAACCCTAGCCCTCTCCGATGTCTATATAAACTGGAGAGTTTGGTCCTTAGAGGGATGATCACAATCATAATCATCATAGGCTAACTTCTAGGGTTTAGCCTCTACGATCTCATGCTAGATCAACTCTTGTACTACTCATATCATCAATATCAATCAAGAAGGAAGTAGGGTTTTACCTCCATCGAGAGGGCCCGAACCTGGGTAAACATTGTGTCCCTTGCCTCCTGTTACCATTAGCCTAAGACGCACAGATCGGGAACCCCTACCCGAGATCCGCCGGTTTTGACACCAACAGGACTCTCTACCAAAACTACCTATATACCATCTTTTTCTAAGAATATCCCAAGCATGGGTCATAACTCCTCTATTAACCCTTCCCCTTCCACTTTTGTAGATGGCTGTCGTACCCTGAGCACCGGATTTCCCGTGCTTCTTGAGGACAGCCTCAAGAGGTGCCAGTTCACTTGGTCCCCCACCTTCTCCTATCACGATCACTAGATCAACAACACCAAGAAGGAGTATCACATGGAGGTAGTCGTAAGGGCGAACTCCCGATGAATTGGTTCTTTGAGGGACCCCAGATGGCGACCCTGCTTTTCGCTGTTGAGACTGCTGCCCTCAAGACACTGACTCGCCTCCGGATCTTCTACTTGAGATGGCAAGTGAGCCAGCCACCCGTTACCTGCCTTATCGGATGGAGGGTGATGACGAGAGCAGCGCACCAGCCCTGCCCATGGACGAAGGACTTCCCCTCCGTTTCCAGACCTACTTCAGCTTGTGTGCTGACAGCCTGGCACATCACCTGGCCTCCGAGTCGATGGAGCTTCGGAAGGAACTCCACGAGACCATGGAACTCCTCCACCTAGCTCAGACAAAGGCGGACAGGATCAAGAAGGATGGTGCACCACCTGGACAGCCCGTTGTTTCCTATCGAGGCGGGCGACCCCCATAGGTCACGCATGCCAAGGGATCATCTCAGCCACGCCGTATGATGGCGAAGGACTATCGCAACCTCTTCACGGTGCCCTCAACGAAGCAGCACCGTGTTCACCTCCTCCACTCCCCCACTCCCTCAAGTGACGAAGAAACTGAGACGGATATATATGAGGAGGAAGACCCAGAGGAGCCGGAATACGTGACCGAGCATTCCACCACTTAGACACCGTTCAGGACTAGGATAGGCTAGTCTGTAACCCTTAAAGTAGGATAGGTCGTGTACCCCTTATGCGAAGTCAAGTCCATGTAATGGTTCAAATGAAACCATTTTGTGTTGTGTTTGCTTTCGACTTGTTTTGATGAAAGTCGTACTTTCCCTTTCGGGAACATGTAAACGACTACATCACCCATTTGGTTTCAATGCATGAGTTTGGCCCTTCCAGCCTTTGCTTAACTTAAAACTGTGTCACACCCACCCCCTACCAGGCTCCCCATCTATCTTGTTTTCCCTCATTTAGCAAAAATCATGAGATCTTGACTGCTCCAACAGGATGCCTGTTGTAACCCGTACTGGTACCTCTACCCAGCAGCAAGAAGTCGGAGGATCCACCCAAGGAGGAGCCAGCCAGGACCAAACCCATGGACAAACTCCACCACCGCCCCCACCTCCGAACATGGACATGGCCCAGCTTTTCCAAGCCTTCCGGGAGGAACGCCAAGCCAACACTGCAGCCCTCTAGATGATTGCTCAAGCTGTCACCAACAACCGCCAGCAGGCGGGGAATGGCAATGGACGTTCCATGTTGGCAGAGTTCAAGAAGCATGCACCACCCACCTTCATCGAGAATGTTGAACCCCTGGATGCAGACGACTGGGTCCGCGCCATTGAGCATCTGTTGGAACTATTCGGCTGCACTGAAGACCGTGAGGGGGTGGCATATGCTGCCCACTGTCTCGGGGGAACTGCCAGATCTTGGTGGGATGGATTCAAGGTCATGCATGCGGGGCAAAACATCACTTGGAATGACTTCAAGGCAGAATTCCGCAAGGCCCACATTCCTTATGGAATTATGGCCATCAAGAAGCGTGAATTCCGGGCCCTGAAGTAGGGGATTAGCAATGTCAAGGAGTACTGGCAGAAGTTCAGTGTTCTGTCAAGGTATGCTCCTAAAGATTTCAGCAGTGATGCTGCCAAAAGAGAGCTCTTCATGGAAGGCCTCAATCAGACCTTGCAGTACTCGCTTGTCGTGTGTGACTGCCCAACCTTTCCTGACCTGGAACAAGGCACTCATGCTTGAAGACAAGCGATGTGCTTTGGATGATACCCGTAAGCGCAAGATGATCAGCAAGGGTAGCTCCAGCAACCAGAAGCCTCGCCAATGGCAGCCAGCCCCAGTCAGGCCAACCTATCAACAACCAAGAGCTCCTCTGCCCCGCACCAACTATCAGCCTCAGCAGTATGCCAACCCCAGGCCAGCTTTCAACAACCCTAATAACAGTGGTGGAAACAAGATCAACAACCCAAACCAAGTCACTTGCTTTGTATGTGGTTAGTCATGACACATCTCAAGGGTGTGCCCCAACAAGAAGCCCGATGCTCCATGCCCCAATGCATAGAACCCAGGACAAGTTTGTGCAATGCCCACAAGGAACCAAGCTCCCCGCAACCCGCCCAACAATGTCAAGGGCCGTGTGAACCACGTCACTGCAGAAGAAGCTCAGGAAGACCCGCATGTCGTGCTGGGTATGTTCCTTGTCAACTCAGCACCTGCAACTGTCTTGTTTGATTATGGAGCCACACATTCATTTGTCACCCAAAGGTTTGCATTAAAAAGTGGCATGACCCCTACACCCCTGAATAACCCTATGGTGGTACAAACCCCCAGAGCAGAGATGAGAGCAAAGATAGGATGTAAAGGAGTTGGGATTGTCATTAATGGGGTAGATTTCCTAGCAGACCTTATCATCCTAAGATCACAAGGCTTGGATGTGATCTTGGGAATGGATTAGCTCAGCAAGCACCAAGGCTTGTTAGATTATGCCAACCGAACTGTCACTGTGATCAATGACCAAGGAGTCGAAGTTAAATTTGCTTCCAACCCCTCCTCTACACAAGCCACCCAAGTCAACTGGCTGACTAAAGTTGGATTGGAGCAAGTGTCGGTAGTATGCGAATACCTTGGTGCCTTTCCTGATGAGCTATTGGGAATGCCTCCTGACCGAGACATTGAGTTCATCATCGAGCTCATGCCCGGAGCAGGACCCATCTATAAGAAGCCTTATAGAATGGGGTCAGGAGAGTTAGCAGAGTTGAAGAAGCAACTGGAAGAGCAGTTGAGGAAGGGATTTATCTACCCTAGTGCCTCCCCTTGGGGATCACATGTTCTGTTTGTGGAAAAGAAGGATGGTACCATCCGCTTGTGCATTGACTATCGCTCCCTCAATGAAGTTACAATCAAGAACAAGTACCCACTTCCCAAGATTGAAGATCTGTTTGATCAACTCAATGGGGCCAAGGTGTTCACCATGATCGACCTCAGATCTAGGTACTACCAGCTGAAAATCAGACCCCAAGATATTCCGCAGACGACATTTGTAACTAGATATGGCATGTATGAGTGCACGGTCATGTCCTTTGGATTGACCAATGCCCCAGTTTACTTCATGTACCTCATGAATAAGGTCTTCATGGAATATTTGTACAAGTTTGTTGTCGTCTTCATTGATGACATTCTTGTCTTCTCGAAGATGGAAGAAGAGCACGAGCAACACTTGAGGATGGTCCTAGACAAGCTTCTAGAGCACCAACTATATGCCAAGTTTAGCAAGTGCTAATTTTGGCTGCATGAGGTTGGATTCTTGGGTCATGTATTGAATATCGAAGGGTTGTCAGAGGATCCCACCAATATCCAAGCCGTGACGGAATGGAAAACCCCGAGCAATGTGAAGGAAGTCAGAAGCTTCCTTGGACTCGCGGGATATTACCGTAAGTTCATTGAAGGATTCTCAAGCATTGCCCGACCTATGACCCAGCTCTTGAAGAAGGACAAGAAGTTTGAGTGGACACCAAAGTGTGAAGAGAGCTTCCAGGAGCTGAAGAAGAGATTAGCCACCACCCCAGTTCTGGCCACACCTAATATTCACAAGGAATTTGTGATATATTGTGATGCATCAAGAACCGGACTCGGTGGAGTCCTAATGCAAGAAGGCAGAGTCGTAGCATATCTATCCAGACAGCTACGTCCTCACGAAGAGAACTATGCTGCTCATGATCGCAAGTTGGCAGATGTAGTTCACGCCTTAAAGACCTGTCGACATTACCTTCTAGGGAAGCGATGTGAGATATACACCGACCACAAGAGTTTGAAGTATATCTTTACTCAAAAGGAATTGAACATGAGGCAAAGAAGGTGGCTAGAGTTGATCAAGGACTATGACCTCAATGTCCAATATCACCCTGGAAAGGCTAATGTGATAGCAGATGCCTTAAGCAGAAAGGATTGTTCCTTGAATGCTATGCTTAAGGAAAGGCTACCCGCCTTATATGAAGAACTTGAAGGCTTTGGATTGGAACTAGTTGCACCAGGATTCTTAGCCAACCTTGAAGTCAAGCCTACCCTGATGGATGATGTTAAGGAAGCTCAGAAGGGACACGAGAGTATTGAAGGCATCAAGAGGAAGATCAAGGCAGGCAAATCCCCAAGTTTCTCAGAGGATGAGCAAGGAATTGTGTGATTTGGGAATCACATTTGCGTGCCCAACAAGATCGAGCTCAAGAATCTAATCTTGCAAGAAGCTCATGACACCCCGTATTCCATCCATCCTGGAGGAACCACGATGTATCAAGACTTGAAGGAAAGATTCTGGTGGCACGGGATGAAAAGGGAGATTGCCACCTATGTTGCAAAGTGTGATGTATGCCAAAGGGTTAAGGCTGAACATCAGCGACCTGCTGGATTGCTCCACCACTCAATGTTCTCGAGTGGAAATGGATAAAGTCGGAATGGATTTCATCATTGGGTTACCCAGGTCAAATAAGGGTCATGACTCCATCTGGGTTATAGTCGACCATTTGACCAAAGTGGCCCATTTCATTCCTGTCAAGACTACTTATGATGGCAACCAGCTGGAAACTCTATACATCGACAGAATCGTAAGTCTTCATGGTGTTCCTAAGGAGATTGTGTAAGATCGAGGAACCCAGTTTACCTCGAGGTTCTGGAAGAAGTTCCAAGAGGCCATGGAACCAAGTTGTCTTTCAGCACTGCTTTCCACCCACAGACCGGAGGCCAGACATAATGAGTGAATCAGATTCTCGAAGACATGCTCCGAGCCTGTGTCCTAGCATATGGAGCTAAGTGGGAAGATTGTCTTCCGTTCGCTGAGTTCTCCTATAACAATAGTTATCAATCAAGTCTCCATATGGCACCATTTGAAGTGTTGTATGGATGCAAGTGTCGCACACCCCTCAATTGGTCAGAGACCAGAGAAGTGCTAGTCTTTGGACCAGATGTTCTCCGCGAAGCAGAAGAGCAAGTGCAGCTAGTCAGAGAGCGTCAGAAGACCGCCAAGTCAAGATAGAAGAGCTATGCTGACACTCGTCGCCGACAGGTGAACTTCCTAGTCGGGGACCATGTGTACCTATGGGTAACCCCCCTTAAGGGAACCAAGCGTTTCCATGTTAAGGGGAAGCTCTCACCAAGATTTATTGGCCCCTTTAAGATCATCGCATGACGAGGAGAAGTGGCTTATCAGTTGGAACTACCACCTGAACTATCCGATGTGCACAACGTATTCCACGTGTCACAACTCCGGAAGTGTCTCCAAGTTCCAGACAAGCCTGATCTCTACAAGGATGTCGATCACCAAGCCATTGACCTTGAGCCTGATTTGACCTACCATGAGAGGCCCATCCAAATTTTGGATGAAGTAGAACGACGCACGCGAAACCACACCATCAAGTATTTCAAGTTCCAGTGGAGCAACCACCACTACAAAAAAATACACTTCCGTGATGATACGTGTTTGTCACAGTAGGTCGCGTTTTTTGTCATGCATGTACATCCATGACAATTTTATGACAGAATCAAGATAGTCATACCTATGCTGTCATAGAAGTGTTCCATGACATTACCAAAATTATCATCACGGAAGTGTCCACTTCCATGACGAAAAATCGCGCGTCACAGAAGTGCTTTCGACAAGGGTGACCGACACGTGGCATCCACCATAACAGAACACCGTTAAGCTATCGGGTCCCGTTTTGGATCCGATAACCCATTAACAGCCTGGACCAATGGGGATTTTCCACGTGTAAAATCATCATTGGCTGGAGG
This sequence comes from Triticum aestivum, assembly GCF_018294505.1. NCBI lineage: Eukaryota > Viridiplantae > Streptophyta > Magnoliopsida > Poales > Poaceae > Triticum > Triticum aestivum. Next base: position 297,310,821 of record NC_057798.1, on the reverse strand, counting down.
AAACACGTGTCAGCTCCCTGTTGGCACATGTGTCACTCATCCAATGGCCGAGATGCGCTTATGAAATGTTGACACATGGACCGGCCCAAAAGTGGCCCATAAAGTTTAAATGGGCCGGCCCAACTAAAGGGCCACAAGATTTTGCGGTCCATAATGGGCCGGCCCAGCAAAAGGCCCACGAGATTTTGCAGGCCATAATGGGGCGGCCCAACTAAAGACCCACAAGCTTTTGCGGGCCATAATGGGACGGCCCAGCTAAAGGCCCGCGAGATTTTGTGGGCCATAATGGGTCGGCCCAGCTAAAGGCCCCCAAGACTTTGCGGACCATAATGGGTCGGCCCAGGTAAAGGCCCACGAGATTCCTCCGCCCATAATGGGCCGGCCCAGCTGAAGGCCCAAAAGATTTTGATGACACTAGTAGGCCGGCCCATTAACAGGCTGCCATGTTTTGGGCCAAATGTCGGCCCATATTTGATCCAGTCCATTAACAGCCTGCCACGTTTCGGGCCTAATAGAGGCCCATATGAGATCCGGCCCATTAAAAGCCTCCCACGTTCTAGGCCAAATTACGGCCTAGATCAGCTTCGGCCCTTTGAGAGGCTTTGGGCTAAATTATGGCCCATATCAGATTCGACCCATCAACTGGACGCTATGCTTTTGTGCCCACTTGATAAAGGACCATTTAGTAATTCGGCATGATATTAGTTTTGGCATGTTAAAGGCCCGTTTAACATTTCGTCCCTATATGTATTTCGGCCTGTTAAAAGCCCGTCATATAGTTGGGCCTAACCACGGCCCCATTTGCATCCGGCCTGCTCACAGCCGATAATCGGATTGGGCCAAACAAGGACCGAGACAATTTTGGCCTGTTATAAGCCCATGATTTGATTGGCACAATCATGGGTTGGGGTCTATTTCGACCTGCTGCTGGCCTGTGAGCTATTCGGCACGTTTCAGACCCAACCTACTTTTCAGCCTCCTAAAAGCCCATTGAATTTTCCTGGGAAAATAGGGCCGGTGGTTTACTCGGCCTATTAAAGGCCTGAATCTACTAGTGGGCTAGTTTACATTTAGGCCTGTTAACGGACCAAGATGACGGGCCCATGATGCAGATCATACATAGTGATTTGCATGACGGCCCGATTATGTACCGTAATTTTACGGTTTGGCCGGTTTACTGCGAAGATAGGATATATATACAGTAAAATAACTGCAACATCATGAATAAGAAAAAACCCTAGACTATACAATAATGAAATTACGGCATATTGACTCCACTGGGCATCAAAGTTTACCTCTATGATAATAAAGGACAAGCAGACAGCAGATTACATACACTGGGCATCAAAGATCGCCACCAGTGCAATTAAACACGCCGACAAAATAATATACAAAACCGACAACACTTCAATAGAGTTCAAGAAAGGTTAGCCCTACTCGGAAGCTGCAGCGCAAGCAGCTGAGCAAGATGATGAGACTGCACTTGTTTGACACTTATATCCTCCTCACTCTGAAAGATAAACAAGCAGAGAGATGACATGTTTTGCACATATAAGTATCAGTGCTGACAATTCATCACATTTCTTACTAACGAATAAAGTGACACAATTTAAAATAGCATTAACACAATATGGTATTGTTCAGGACAAGACATGGCAGGAAATGACATTGTGAAGGAGTTGGCAGCTTCACGACACCACTGGATTACAGATCAAGAACTCATAAGTATCAATGGTAAGTGTGATGCCAATTTACCCATTTCAGATTGGCAAAATAAGATCACTTGCTCCGTATAGTTTAATTTACATGGCATGAAGAAGGAACTTGGTTGTACAACTAAAAACTTAAATTGAGAAGGACAAACTTTTGTTTATGAACTACATAATAAACTTTAAACATGCAATTTTATGCAAACACCAAAAATAAACAGTTGTTGCAGTCATGCCTAACCAAATATACACAACAAAGTTTGAAGGCTTGAGAAGGACAAACTTACATTATTGGTGAAGGCAGGCTCTATAAAGCCTTTATCCATTCTGATGGGGGGGCAATTCAAGAAGTTTACTACAGAATCTTCTTCATAAGCATTGCCTTTATTCTACATTTTGTTAAGAATAAATATAGATGTGACAATATAAGAAAAAATGGAGAATATTTAAGATAAGATGAAGTGTTATGCTACATAACCAAGTAGCTATAAATGTAAGTACATCCATACAGGCAAAAGGTATAGCCAAGAGCAATGCAGAGCAAAACTTCTTCAGTACCATCGGTGTTATCCAACCTTATGGTAAGAGTAAATATAGATATGATGTGTAGAAAATGGAGGGCAGAGGAAAATAAGCTGCAGAGTGATGGTACATGAACAACTACCTGTCAATATAAGTACACTGATAAAGGACAGCAGGTACTTACAAGAACAATGCAGAGCTAAAAAAATTCATTGGCATTGGATATATTCTACACTAATGTAACCATTCATACAGATCAGATAATTTTGAGCGAACAATTGATAAGCAAGCTATCATGCATACTGCTGTCACATAATGAACCAGGTATGTATGCAAGTACAGTGATACAGGACAACAGGTACTAAAAAGAGCAAAGCCGCGGGCAGCATATTTGCGATATCATGTCGTTCTTTTCAAACCGGAATTTTCTTTCGAGGAGATTTCCTGCAAAAAAGATCCATAAGGCACATGCGGAAAAGTAGAAGTTCAAATTGTCATGCGATATCATAGACAATACCTCATCCTCGGAACGAGACCAGTGCATAACAAGGTTTTTCCATTCAATGTCTTCTAAATTTAGCACAGGAGACTTCACCGGAAATTCGTTTATAGACTTGCCATCAAAGTGTGATTTCCTCAGGTAACACCGATACTACTGCAATGCTTCCTTGAAAAGCGCAAGGAAACTTTGCTCGTCATGACCATCCAGATTGACCCTCACCTACTTACAACAATGCAATGTAAATCATTGATGTGTTCAATCAGCAGAAAACAGGAAAATAATCACCATGAATAATAGCACTTACACGTAAGTGGGACAGGAAGATGTGAAAATGGTGTTTGTCTTCACTATAATCTTCCCATGATGGGAATATATGCACGTAGTCCCTAACAACATCGAAAGGAGTGTCTTTTAAACTGGGAATAACTGGAACGGGGTTCCAATCTGCAGGAATTGGCCATCTCTACACTTGGGATAGGTCTTCGGCCGGTGGACTTGCTGTACTTTTTGCTGGAGTGGGATTTTTTTGTGGTACGGCTGGTGCTATGGCAACTGAAATTGGCATACCTTTTGCTGGAGTGCGGGTCTTGTGTGGTGGGGCTAGTGGTGTGGCCAGTGAAGTATGGGTACAGTCTGCTGGAGTCGGTCCTACGTTTTGCGTCACTGGTTGTACAGCCAATATAAGTGGGGTGTTGTCTGATTTCTTCGGCACAACCACGTTTTTCAAGGACTTTGTTGGTGCTCCTTCAGGTTCGGCAATCACTCTCTTCCTTTTTGATGTCTGATGCACAAGAACAACATTTGAGTGGAAAAACATGGTATAATGACAGATGGAATATGTATTGATAATGGATGGGCATGGCATCTCGGCATATATAATGAGTAAACTAAGCAGATGGTGGTGCAACAAAGTAGAAGAAATGCAATACAACATATGCAAGATACGTGCAATCAATAGAAGCTTTCCAAATTATAACAAGCACCTTGATGGGTGAACATGACAGGCCATCTGCCTTTGACTCCTCGAGGTTAGAATAGTCATTAGGATCATATTCTGAGCAAGAATCTATAGGTGGGGAGCGTATAAGTTTCATTGCATCCAGAATGGCACTCAATGCCTTGGTGCCAAGTTTGTAAGTCATTGCAGTGTTCCACAATATTCTTCTGATGCACGGATTCTGATATTCATTGTAATTACCTACAATATCTGAGAACCATGAAAATATAAATAGTTGTGAGATTATCTTTGTAATGCAGATGATATTCTAATATAGGGGTGCCCCTGTAAACACTTGTGTGCTATCACTAGATTCTGATGAGAGAGCTCATGTGTGGTGTAATATGGTGCGTGCATTTATATAATATGGCACAAGTACACAAAAAATAGGCTCTAGAAGTAAGGATAGTTGGCAGATGATAGGTTCATAATATACTGTATAGAGAGTTTATTGCCAAACCATGATAACAAGAGCACACAGCAACTAGGCAGATCATAGTGTACATAACAGGGGTACACCATAACCAAGATATATAAATCAAAAAAGTGGAACTGGCTTGAAAATATGGTGTTATATTTCCGCTAGTAATTGAAAGCATATCGATCACGTACATGCCAGCTCTATCAGTTGTTGACTATAGATGTCCCTGCGCCCCTTCCTGACAAGGAACATACTGTACGTACTAAATACAGAATAAACAAAGAGGAACATGTTAAAGAGCAGAAGAGGAAGCATATTCTTGAGGTTCCACTTCATTGCATACAATGTTGGTTGCCCACTCATGATGAATCACAGCGCCCAAAGAAATGCAATTCCATGTTGTCTCTCTATATGTGGCAATTTTGAACAAGAGTCATTAGGATCATATTCTGAACAAGAGTCAACAGGTGGGGAGCGTATGAGTTTCATTACATCCAGAATGGCACTCAATGCCTTGGTGCCAATTTTGTAAGTCATTGTAGTGTTTAGCTTCAAGAGTGGACTGTTGCTAGTGCGACATAAAGCAGCTACACAGATCATAGAATATATATAACAGAAAACCTTGCGCATCAGAGTAAAATCAGCAAAATGGAACTTGCTGGAATATATGTGCAAGTATTGCCGGTACGGCTAGAAATGCTTCGGATACCAACTCTCTTCAAGTGAAGGTGTGGTACTGTTAATATTAGTGTAACTCTCAAAGGCGACACAGCTCCCCGCATTTCCTTGTTATTCTTATAGGATTCAAGCGGGCAGGCCACTACAAGTCCTATTCCTATGTTTACAAAATCCTACGAATCAAAGAGGCTCAAAGTGTCCATTACAACCGACCGTATAGACCTCTACACTGCCAATGTCCCTGCTCATCTTCAGTACAAGGAACATACTGTACTACTATCATACTCCCTCCGTTCCAAAATATAAGTCTTGGTAGAGATTTCCACTATGAATCACATACAGATGTATCCAGATACATTTTAGAGTGTAGATTCACTCATTTTGCTCCATATGTAGTCCATGGTGGAATCTATACAAAGACTTGTATTTAGGAACGGAGAGAGTACGTATTAAAGAAGAACAGAAGAGGAACATGGTAAAGAAGAGCAAGCAGATTTTGGAAAATAAAATGTTGGTTGCACAGTGCCCACACATGATGAACCAGAGCGCATTAAGAATGCAATTCCCTGCTGTTTCTCGACCATTTCAGGCGGTTGGATGAAGATCCTACGTCTCCTAACCCTTCTTCTTCCTCGTCTCTGATTCTTCCCATACAGAACACCGCACGGGCTGCCGGTTGGACCACCGGCCCCCACCGCCTATGTTCCTCCGCCACACCCACCCCCACCCCCGCCCCCACCCGCGCCGAGTTTTCTTCGTTCGGTGAGGCCCCACAACCACCTGAGCCCCTTCGTTCGCACCGGCGAACTCCAGTGAGCTCTGAAAAATCGACTAACCCAATTTTGAAATTTAGTCTACTGTGATTTAACTAGTGTGGAATATAAAAGGGGAAAACCGTAAGCATTGGGAGTATAGTGTTCAGCGTGCCATGGCGGATCTGAAGGTGCAAACCGGACAAAGGCAACTTCGCAACCAAGACAAGAAATCAGAGTAAAGTAGTGGCGATCTATTTTCTTGCTACGATAAATAAGTTGAGCAGATACGAAAGAGTACCGCCTCTGGTGTGGCGCCATGTATGCATCTGCTGAGAATTTGATGGTGTTGCGGTAGCGATGGCTGTCGGCGGCGTGGAAGCAGATCTAGGAGGGTAGACGGTGGCGGCAGGGCGCAGTGGACGAGACGGTCGTAGGAGCGGCACCGACAAGGTGGACGACGGCGGGGATGAAACGAGAGGACGGGATGCAAGGATCCTGATCCGAAGCCGTGGATGAGAGAGGTCGATCTCTTGTAATGGACGGCGGCGGCGGGGTATCAGCTCCGGCATGGTGGAGGAGGACGGCGGTGGATGGGGTGGCGGACGGAGGAGGCTGGGGTGGAGAGGGTGTCTTGGCGCCCATGGAGTATGAATGGGGAAAAGGGAGGTAGAGAGGAAGGGGGAACCATGTATTCAGGGCGCGCTTGTCTCAAATGCGAGGAAATTTACAAACTTAGCCCCTGTTTCAAATTTCCTACATCACAATAATATTAGTCGGTTGGGGATAGGACGGTAATCTCGCATACACCGAATATTTGCCGACGAGAGTTTGTTTTTGGCACCCACCGTGTATGAATATGAATCGGGGAGGGAGTCGATTTCGGCCGAGGAAACACTATGTTTTGGCGCCCACCGTGTATGAATCCGGGTGAGAGGCGGTTATGTCACGTTTGGGTGAAATTACAAACCTACCCCTATCGAAACCTATAGAAATCAAGCAATTAGGCTTTGCGTGGTAGGGATAGGCAGTAGTAATTTCCATTTTGCAGATTTTGGTTTCGGGCGGTTATTGCGACTTTCCCCACTTCGTTCAAATTTTGCAGAGTGCACGTTTACCGTGCCAACTCAATTCGAATCCCGTTTGTATTCTATTTTTTTCCAGGTGGGATCCATTTTCGATTGGAATTAAATTCTATATACATCATTTTTTTATGTATACTTTCAAAAGCACAACACCGTTTATACATAAATATGGTTTACAAATGGCATGATCTCAGATTCATAAGGTTGTATCCATCAATTTGGATTTTCAAATATTTGAAACCACTTTATGTTGAAATCCAATGTATGCATTCCTCGCTAACTGTCTCCAATTAATGTGTGTTTCATGCGGGGGTTTTTTACTTCTCAAACATGTATAATGTGTTTCACACACGCAACATATAGCGTAATCCCGTTTAGACATTAATTGTATATAAACCATGCATTGTTTGTAATTAAAGAATCTATGGATCACCAATATTGATAAAGTATATAACATTACACGTGTGCCCAAATTCAAATGAATATGCATGTTTGATACACCAATTTGCGTTATGATATTATCGATGTCGTGATCTCCAGTTTAAATATTTGAATCCCCTTTAATCCAGATATTCGTCTCATATAGCTATTACTCATGCTTATATAGGACTATCTCTCTGGACCTATATGCGTTCATCGTCTCTCAGGTATCTCTCATGCTACCTGTATGTTGACAATGATCTTTTATCTTCGTAACACTATGACGGTACTCTCTCCCTTGACCTTCATCACTCTATCTCTCTCTAAGTATATATCGCTCCTTGCTATGTGTCTCTAACTATGATTCTCCATGTGGAATCTCTTTCTCTCACACAAAAACAAAACTTTGTCTCCCGGGGTCTCATTTCTCTCTACTATTCCCATGTGTGCCACTCGCACACCCCTCATACAGAGATGTCTTTCGCTCCTTAGATATGTAAACCTATGACTCTTCCTCTTAAGTATCTCTTTCTCACACACAAACACAAACTCTATCTCCTAGGGTCTCATATTTCTCCACTGTTCTCTTGTATGTCGCTCACACACACTCTCTCTCTCCCTAGAGATATCTTGCGTTCCCACATATATCTCTCTACCTACCACTCTCATTGTGAAATATCTTTCTCTCTTGCAGACACAAAACTCCGTCTCTCGGGATCTCATTTCTCTTTGATATCTGTTTGTATGTGACTCACATGCACCCTCTCTCTATCTCTCTCACACCCACACACATAACTCAGCCTTCTGATCCACTCGACTCCTATCTCTAATGCACACTAGCTAGCATCTTTATCTTTCTATTTATCTGTTTCTCCATCAACCTTCTTTCTCGCCCTCACTCTTGCTTCCTATCATGCAGACTACATATGTTTCTCTCTACATGCAGTCAAGTGCCCTCTTTTTATCTTTCTCTCTCACACACATATATAACTTCACCCTCTGAACCACCCGGCGGTCATCTCCAACACTCAAGCTAGCAGATGTCCCTCTAGCTAGCATCTTCATCTCTGTATCTATCTGTAGTTTCTCCGTCAACATTTCTTTCTCGCACGGAGCCTTGCTTCCTATCACCCACACTATATATGTCTCCCCATACATATGCATTTATAGGTTGGTCTCTTTTGCACAATCGTTGTGCCTCACTCCCTCTGCTCGCCATAGATGCATGCTCCAGCCCACGCCACTATCTCTTAAAGACAAAAACACATGATCAATTGCCAGGCCTTCTTCCCTGCATTCTCACATGCATGCATATTGTTATACCGATCCGTCTCTCCCATGTCGTTGATCTTATGACTTATGTCTTCTTTCTTTTATCTCGATCGTGCGCGCGCGCTCACACACACATCCCACGTATACATGTATACCTCTCACACATGCACGTTCAAGGTCTCTATGTCTCCATACATAGTTAATTACCCTCAACCCTAATGCCACATCGAATCGTTCTCCTCTTGTGTGCACATAACTTCCGCCTGGATGGGTAAAACACACACTCACACTTAACAATCTCCTTCTAGCTACCCCCCTCTCACTCTTCCCCTATATCCCTGAAACCAATAAGACCATCCCTTTGTTTAATTCCCGCCTACATGCACCATCGATATATAGTAGTCTTCCTCGGTGTCTCTCAAACAAACACGTTCTCTCGATGTCGACTCCTCTCACGCGCACACACCTTCTCTACCCTCTCTACGGGCATTTTCTCTCTCGCACCCCATCGTTGGTGGCCTCTACCATACACATCACCTCTCTATGATGAAGCCATGCACACTTAAATTACATCTGCCACCGAGGACCCCGCGACACACACACACACAAACACACACACACACACACACACACACACACACACACACGCAGGCGCGCGCGCATGCACACCCACCCACACACACACACACACTAATAGGAAAAGGCCTACTAATGGCGCACCAGTTTTGCCTACTAATGGCGCACTACTGGTGCGCCATTAGTATCACGCCACTAGTATTTTTGACTAATGGCACACCACTGGTGCACCATTAGTATCTGGTATACTAATGGCGCACCACGCAGTGCGCCATGAGTATAGGACACCATGCGCCATTAGTATGCCTCCCAGGGGGCCATATGTAACCATGTGCTTTGTCTACTAATGGCGCACTGTGGGGTGATGCGCCATTAGTATCCTTTGGCATAATAATGGCGCACTTTGTAATGATGCGCCATTAGTATCCTTTGGCATACTAATGGCGCACCTTGAGGTGATGCGCCATTAGTATGAATATTAGGTTTTATTTTTTTTCTTTTCTAATTTTTGTATAGGCTACAAAATATATTATTGGACAGAATATAGATAGCAGCACACAGCAACAACAAATTCATCGAATACAATAGAAGATTAGCCTCCGTATATAATTCATCATATCAGTCTCCGAATTCAAAAGACCGAACAAAGATAAAACATTACAAGTCTCGAGACCACGAGTATCGAGTTTGTCTTCACATTACAAGTCGATATCGATCATCTAAACTACCATCACATAGAAGAGAGCTGCGGTCATCACGATGAGCATCATTGCGATGAAACTGGTCTTCATCTGGTTCCTCCAACGCTCCCTCCTCTCTCCCGCTAGATAGCGGGCGTATCTAGATTCCGCCTCCGCCCTAGTGGTGTACCCTTTGTAACTGTTACCACTGAAACGGTGAACCTGTCTCCAACACTCCTCCCAGTCATCGTAGACTCCGAGAACCTTACCTTTGTACACGACATACGATGGCATATCTATGCACAAGCCAAACAACAGACAATACATAAGCAATATATAAGTATGTAACAAAAGGATCGGAAGAGAAAAGAAAGACATTAATAGCACGATTCATGGTCCTACTAATAAATAGCATCGATTACATCTAAGTTGAACGACTGTCCAAACCAAAGAGGCATACAATTCATTAAAGTTTAATTACAACATGAGCAAATCAATGTTTCAGAACTACACATCACTACATTCGACTCGACTCATGGGACAGGAGCGTGGATGAAGCCGCCGTCTTTCGTGATGGTCATGAAATCGCGGGCGTTGTCAGCCTGCATTTGTAGCGTTCCGTCTATCTCACTGTTGGACGGTTGATATCTGAGGAAGAACTGCCCCAAGGTATGAAGGACATCTTGATGGATGATGTCCACAAACTCCGACTGGATGCGAAAGAATTCTTGTCTGATGTCCGCGTCCTGGATTGCCGACAAGCTCGCGGCCCAATCTTTGAGATTATCTGGTAGCAGAAGGTGATGATGGTCCCTTACGGTCGCCCGCATGTGATGGAGGGTGTAGTAGGCATCCTTCTGACCGCCAGGCGGCTGCTTGACGCAGCAGAACGTCATATTGTGGGAGAACATGTGCTTGCCGTACTTATGAACTGCCTTGGTGAAGGTGCCTCCAGATTTGGCGTAGCCGGGGAGAACATCATCAAGAACTTTCTTGATATTTGTGTAGTCTATCTTCGAGTCACGGTTCCGGTCGAAATACGTGGCCATGGAATATTTCAGGCTTAAGAGGATGAGTGTGCAATGTGTCACTACACAGAACACGGAATGTTAGAAAAAAAAAAGAATGATCGAAATCTAAGAAATCATATGTTACGGGCGGTTAAGGGATGACTTACTCGGGAAAGTAAGCCACAAGGAAGTTATCCTTATCTGGGTTTGCCAGAATGACGGCTTCGAGGTGTGAACTCGCGACTTGGCAGTCCCTAGCGCTGCTCAAGAGCTTGGCACGCATGTAGAAGGGGTCGACTATCACGATGTCCGGGGTCTTGTCTCTAATGATCCGCATCTCCATACTCAGCGAAAACAGCCGAGCGAAGGTGTAGTGCAGCGGATGAAGGTTAAACATAGCAAAGATGTCATCAAACCGCAGGACGATCGTACCCTCGATGTTGCCATCCACAAAGCCCTTGCCCTCTGGCACCTTGGCCACAAAAACTGGGTATGCCACATCATTCTCTCTGAGACGCTGCTTCTCCAAAGAAAGAACACTCTCGTGCAGACTCCGCATAGCACCGGTTGCAGCATTGAGCATATTTGTCGGTAACATCGCCCTACCCGCCACATGCACCCTCCTCGAGATATCCTTAGGTGAAGGTGGCTCGTCCTGAGCACGGATCGTACTCGGCGTCGGCTGGCTCGCACCGGCGCCCTTGTTAGTCTTTCGTTTCTGTCCCTTCTTCTTGATCTGCTGTAATGGGATCGAGTTCTGCTCACAGACCGCCTTCTTGAGCGTGTTGGGGCTGATAATATTTCGCACCTCAGCTCTCTGAGGCTCGGTGAAGGCGGGAGATGGAGGCGTCTCCTGAGAACTGAACGCCAAACGACGCCTGTTGAAATTGTATTTCTCTGCCGTACCAGCTAGATCGCGGTCGTCTTGGTTGGGTTCTTGAGAAGGAGGCCCGCAGAACTCGTCAGTGTACCCATGTTTGGCAAAGTACTTATCGACGTTGGTAAATGTACCGTCGTCATTGTTGTCGTTGTTCGGATCCTGTGCCATATGCATATCCGGATCCTGTGCCATAGGGATGTCCGGCAGGTCCGGTAGCGTTGCGGCGTTCTTGCCATGGCTTGGCGCCGGCACGAGAGGCAGTCTTGTCTGTGGGGTGGTGTCCCCCGCCCCAAACGAATCTGGCTCTTCGGCCAAAGCAGGGGCCAGCTTACGCAGGCGCTGAGGGTCATCTCATCTTCTTCGTCGGCCCCAGCGGGTCGAATCGGAGGTAACAGCTCGTCGCAGCCTGGCAGCACCCGAACCACTTCAACCCTATCCACTATGGGGGGCATCGGATTACCGTGGAACAGGGGGTTGCCCGGTTGAACGATTCTGCCCTTGGCGACATCGACCAACTCGCCGCCCACGAAGTGCAGGAGAGTGCAAGGAACGTCGGCGGCGCCCTGCAAAAACATGTAGGGCGTCAGGGATGCGCAGTCAAAGGCAAGGAGATGAAGTCATCGGCCGAGAGGCTTAGTTACCGTGATGCCGTCGAGCTCGGCTAATGTCTAGGCACCGCCAACAGGGGCGTGCAACTGACGGAGGGGCCGCTTGCTGGCGAGGTGCCGGCCGGCGTACACCCGGGTACATTAAGCTCCAATGCCCGTGCCGGCGCCGGAGACATGAATACCGCCACCGCTGGAGACACCAATGGCGCCGCCGGAGACACCAATGGCGCCGCCTGCGCGTTGTGCGAGTTGCTGGCCGTGAAGCTAGGAACCGGGGGAGGCCCCTGTTGGCCGCCCGCAATCCACGTCGTCAGCCCATGAATCAACGTAGGCACCATGGCGTTGAGCTTCATTCCCAGTTGTTGTTCCACTTGCTCTTGGACAAGCTCCGGAATCCGCGCCACTTGTGCCTTGAGTGCTTCAACCTCGCACGACTGGCTTTCAGGGCTGGTCTTTTTCTCCTTTCACCCACCAGCGGTATAGTATGATGACCATTTTGTGGACAAGCCTTTGCCGGCCACACGACCAGCTGATGTCGGCTTACTGAGCTTATCCTTGTTTTTCATTACGTTCAACGCCCTATTTAAAGTGGTGTCGAAAGGGGAGCTCTGAGACGACCCCGCGCTACTGCTTTCAGTGTCCTGCGGAAGGAACGTGAACCATTTAGAAATATTGGGGATTAATTAGAATGCAACCATATGGAGCTAATTACGCGGGGGTGTATTCCTTACCAGAACAAGCTCGAGCGTCCTGGTCTTCGGATCCGTGGTAAGCTCCTTTGTTACCGGGTCTTCCTTGTACCGGGACCTGAGAAAGTTCTTGGTCTGCTTGTCACGGTATTTCTCGAAGCGGGGCGCTAGGCCTTGCTCGGCACGCTCCGCGTCCTCCTTGTCCCATATAGGCTCCGCCACTCTATAACCGTCGGGACCGAGTTGGTGGACCCCTAAGTTCAACTGCCGCATTTCTTTCCCCCACTGACTTGATTCGGAGGTTGCGCTGCTCTCGCACTTGATCTTGAACTCCTTGTAGTCATCTTCGCTCATCAAAGGATATTTCGCCTTGATCTTGTCATAACTATCACCTTTTCAATCATTGCCTTCACCATGCTTCTCCAAGTAGACAGGGCCGTGCTCATCCTCGTGAGGGCAGCACTGTTCACTTTATTCCCTGAGAGGCGTGTGTTTGCAAACTCAGCGGGGAACTTGTATCATTCGTGCAGCTTCGTGAAGAGGAGGCTGCGCAAATTCCCTTGGTCCTTATGCCTTAGGTTCTCGGTGTTGATCGAGACGATGCTCCGGAGAATGCACCCGAGCTGAACCGAGTACCCCTTGACTACTTGTTTGGGCGCCGTCGAATGTCCGTCGGAGTTCACTTCAGTAAATTCCTCCCTGACGGTGCTGAGCTAGCTCGGGCGCCAGTCCTTCTGTTGCCTCTTCGGTTGGCTGCCATCTGTGCGTGCACCGCCATCATCAATGGTGGCATCCTCGGCGGCGCCATCAGTGGTGTCATCCCCGACGCCACTAGGGGTTGTGTAGTCATGATCGGTGTCTTCCGCGGCGTCCTCATAGCGGTGATGTTCTTCCTCCAACTCATGGGACAGCTCCCAGAATTGCTTGCCGCCCGAACCGCCGGCCTCATCGTTGTGGGCCATGTTTCTCTCTAAATAGGAAAAAAGTTTGGTCAAAAAGTTGGTTATTGTCAAGGAACAAGATCACGGTCTCATCATTTAGGGTTTGTCAACACCAAGGCATCCTAAAAGCTAACCTTTTATCATTTAGGGTTTGTCGACGCCGAGGCACCCTAAAAGCAGCGTACATCATTTAGGTTCTCATCGACACCGAGGCATCTGGGGTAGCCAAGTTAACTTTTCATCATTTAGGGTTTATCGATGCCGAGGCACCCTAGGTTGGGCCTAATCACTTGGCTCTATTGCCACCTATGTTGGGTTTATCATCTAGGGTTTATCGATGCTAAGGAGAATTCTAAGTTGGGCCTAATCACTTGGCTCTATTGCCACATATGGTTTAATGCAGCAAGAATGGCGGGGCAGTTGATCCTACTTAACTAAGTACTAAGATACCCCGGCCCATACATTAGTCGCAAGTACCCCATATGTCCTATTTTTAGCAAAGTCATGCTAAAATTCACGGAAAATTTCAGCATGACCTTTGCTAAAAATAGGACATATGGAGTACCCGAATTTGCCGGAACGGAAGTTAATCGACATTCCGGCAAACTCAAGGGCCTCTCGGGGTACCTGCAAATTCATCACGACACAATGGTCGGAGACAAAACCCAGCAAACTAGCAAGATGATCATCATCTTTGCAAGACAGTAGCTCATGTTTTTGACAGTAGCCTCTGAAGAAAACAGCATTGCAACATTCAAGTTCAGACATACACACTGAACATTTGACCAGTTACCTCTGAAGAAAAATATACGCTGACTATTGGATACAAAGAAAACAGCTATTGTAAACATTAAGTCATGGTAGTGTGCTCTGAAACAATTATAGTATAGGAACAACAACACAACAGTAGCTTAGTTACTAGAGGACTGTAAAAAACAAACACAAAAAACACAGAATAGTCATTTCCTTGTGTGTGCTATACATATAGATGAAAATGGATTTGTTGCTACAGTAATTATAGTTCTAAGGAAAGGAAGTTACAGTTTAACATCATCAAGTAGTGTTACATAATATAGGAGCAAATTACAAAGGCTGACAGAGCGACTGATCATAGGATTAACAAAACTCAGAGACTACCAAATTTACGCCGACCTAAAAAGCAGAAATACAAGTCCTTAGTAAGTGTAAGAGAAGTGTACTAGAGCTGTAAACAGACTTAAAAAACCCAACTACTGGACACAGTAAATCATGGTCATTTTAACTGTAAAAAGAGTTCCACATGACAGTAGATGATGGAAAGAGCTCAAATACTAGTACAAAGATAAACTTGAAAGATGATAAACAACAGCCGCAGAGATACTATTGTGAAGCAAAATTTGAGGAAAAGAGGAAATTCAGAACATGAGAGACAAAACTCTATTTTCATGACAGAACATGCTTAGGGCTTCAATTTGAAATACTACTGGAAGATAACTAACTAAAAATATGTGGAAGTGGAGCATTACTACTCTACATAAAGATAACACAATGTAACAAAAGTGTAACTCTATCTATCTACAATGAGTGTAAATGGCCAAGACTAAACAACTTACTACTTAACCAATTCTTAGGCATGCCATACACAACATGGTGGCTCATAACACACCAACCAGTCAGATAACAAGGGCAGTTTAGCACCACTGATACAGTGCTCCAGCTACCAAACCAAACAAGTAAATCAATTACCACACCAGCAGAACCATCTGCGACTTACCGTGGCCGATGCACGAAATTCGGTTGTAGCTGAGGTTGAGCACGCGAAGCTTTGTCAGTTCCCGAAGCTCCTCGACATTGGCGATCTTGTTCTGCAACAGATCCAGTGAGTGCAGGCCCTTCGGCAGCAATCTGGGGGAGATATGAACTGCATAACGAACAGAACAACCCAGATTTAGTTACTGAATGTCTGAAGATGCTACTAGGGTTCTGTGACGCACCCGATTCAATCGTACACTAATCATGCACGCAAATGTGTACGATCAAGATCAAGGACTCACGGGAAGATATCACAACACAACTCTAAAACATAAATAAGTCATACAAGCATCATAATACAAGCCAGGAGCCTCGAGGGCTCGAATACAAGTGCTCGATCATAGACGAGTCAGCGGAAGCAACAATATCTGAGTACAGACATAAGTTAAACAAGTTTGCCTTAAGAAGGCTAGCACAAACTGGGATACAGATTGAAAGAGGCGCAGGCCTCCTGCCTGGGATCCTCCTAAACTACTCCTGGTCGTCGTCAGCGGCCTGCACGTAGTAGTAGGCACCTCCAGTGTAGTAGGAGTCGTCGTCGACGGTGACGTCTGGCTCCTGGGCTCCAGCATCTGGTTGCGACAACCAGGTAGAATGGAAAGGGGGAAAAGAGGGAGAGAAGCAACCGTGAGTACTCATCCAAAGTACTCGCAAGCAAGGATCTACACTACATATGCATGGGTATATGTGTAAAGAGGCAATATCGGTGGACTGAACTGCAGAATGCCAGAATAAGAGGGGGATAGCTAGTCCTATCAAAGACTACGCTTCTGGCAGCCTCCGTCTTGCAGCATGTAGAAGAGAGTAGACTGAAGTCCTCCAAGTAGCATCGCATAGCATAATCCTACCCGGCGATCCTCCCCTCGTCGCCCTGTTAGAGAGCGATCACCGGGTTGTATCTGGCACTTGGAAGGGTGTGTTTTATTAAGTATCCAGTTCTAGTTGTCATAAGGTCAAGGTACAACTCCAAGTCGTCCTGTTACCGAAGATCACGGCTATTCGAATAGATTAACTTCCCTGCAGGGGTGCATCACATAACCCAACACGCTGGATCCCATTTGGCCGGACACACTTTTCTGAGTCATGCCCGGCCTCGGAAGATCAACATATCACAGCCCCACCTAGGCACAACAGAGAGGTCAGCACGCCGGTCTAAACCTAAGCGCACAGGGGTCTGGGCCCATCGCCCTTAGCACACCTGCACGTTGCGTACGCGGCCGGAAGCCGAACTAGCCCCCTTAATACAAGAGCAGGCTTACGTTCCAATCCGGCGCGCGCCGCTCAGTCGCTTACGTCACGAAGGCTTCGGCTGATACCATGACGTCGAGTGCCCATAACTGTTCCCGCGTAGTTGGTTAGTGCGTATAGGCCAGTAGCCAGACTCAGATCAAATACCAAGATCTCGTTAAACGTGTTAAGTATCCGCGAACGCCGAACAGGGCCAGGCCCACCTCTCTCCTAGGCGGTCTCAACCTGCCCTATCGCTCCGCCACAAAGTAACAGTCGGGGGCCGTCGGGAACCCAGGCCCACCTCTACCGGGATGGAGCCACCTGTCCTTTCAGCCCTCTCATTAGAATCACTTGCGGGTACTCAACAAGCTGACCCGACTTTAGTCACCATCTGCATAGTATGTATGTATGTATAGTATATACCCGTGATCACCTCCCGAGTGATCACGGCCCAATAGTATAGCAAGGCAGACTGACAAGAATGTAGGGCCAATGATGATAAACTAGCATCCTATACTAAGTATTTAGGATTGCAGGTAAGGTATCAACAGATGTAGCAACAATGTCAGGCTATGCATCAGAATAGGATTACCGGAAAGAAGTAACATGCTACACTACTCTAATGCAAGCAGTATAGAGGAGAATAGGCGATATCTGGTGATCAAGGGGGGGCTTGCCTGGTTGCTCTAGCAAGGAGGGGTCGTCAACTCCGTAGTCGAACTGGGGGTCGCCGGCAGTCTCGGGGTCTATCGGAAAGAAGTAACGGAGAGGGAACACAATAAATAACAGAGCAATCAAAGCATCACAAAGCGTAACAAGACAATACGCGGTGTTCGGTGTGCCCTAACACGGTAGCAGGTGATACCGGTGAAGGAGGGAAACATCCGGGAAAGTATCCCCGGTGTTTCACGTTTTCGAGCAGATGAACCGGAGGGGGAAAGTTGCATGTTCGTTGTGCTAGGGATGTGTGGCGGACAAACGGGTGCGTATCCGAAACTGTCTCAGCGTTCTGAGCAACTTTCATGTACAAAGTTTGTCCATCCGAGTTACAGATGAATTTCTACGAATTTCCGAAGATTTAATCAGCTTTTTGGAATTCCTGAAAATTGGCTAAGTCTGGGAACTGTTCAGTTTTTTTTAAACTTCACTTAGCTGTTTTCCAAAAGCTATAACTATTGTTGTGCCCATACTATGGATTAGTGGCTTATATCAATACTGACTAATTTCATGTGATCTACAAGATGGTATTAATTGCATCATTGTCAGAGTTCATTTGCTTAATAAAAACTTTGCTTGAAAAGTGCCACTTGTTGTTAATTCCAGAAACTGTTAAAATATACTAACATTGGATTTTGTGATTTTCACAGGATTTAATCCATGCCTTATTTGAATTTGGTCCAATGGAGTAACTTGGAGCTTGTCAAGTGTACTACCTTCTCATATTTGTTTTAGTCCTGTTAACAAGTGTTTAGCCACCATTTAGTTGTTGTCCAAAGGGCTAACCAGTGCAATATTCCTAAAGCTAGCAATAGCTACAGTACACATCCGTATTAGTAAAGGGGTAGCGGTGGTGGCTAGAAGCAGTGGCAGAACAGGGAGCAGCAACAAGCAGTGGCAGAACAGGGAGCAGCAACGGCGCTCGGGGGCGCCAACGGGCGGCGACAAGCAGCGCCGGGTGGGGCTGCTGATACGTGGGAGCGCGGGCGTGCGCGGCCGGCGCAGCCGGCCGTGGCGGGCGTGGCCGGACCGTGGTTGGCGGCAGGCGGCGGGGAAGGCCACAGCAGTAGGCTACGGGGCGAGGTGGTGCGCAGGGCGGAGCAGAGGGAGCCGGGTCACGGTGTGGGGCGGACGACGGAGGCGGCAAACTTCCCTACGGCGCGGGCAGGGGTTGGCCGGGGCGACGGCTGCAGCAATGGACGACCGTCTGCAATGGAGGGGCAGGCGGGGGCACACGCGGTTGGACGCGGGCGAGCAGTGGCATCTTGAGCAACAGCCGCGACTAGCAGCACCGAGCAGCAGGCAGCGCGTACACGGGAGAAGCAACGCATACACGAGAGCAGCAGCGCGCGGCAGCTCGAACGAGCTCCGGCCATGGCGAACAGGGGAGCTATGGCTATGGCGGTGGCGTGCTCGAGCTCGGATCCAATATAGTTCAGAAGGAGAAAGGTGCACGCGCTCACATCGGAGCACACGAGTGGCTCGGCAAAGGTTCAGAAGCACAGACGACGGCGATCGACGAGGTTGAACGGCGGCGACCGAAGGAAGGGGATGAGGTCGATCCCGGTGATGTGGTCCACTCCATCTCGATCCAGTCCTTCAAGTCGATGCGGGCGAGGCGGGCGATGCTCCAGGTGTGATCTCAGCCGGCGGGGAGCTCGGTGCGCGCGGGAATAATGGTGGCCATGGCGATGACGGTGTTGGCCGAGCGATGCGGGAAGAAAGCGGCGCGAGGGAGGGGGAAGAGTGTGGGATAGGGTTCGACCATGGCGTCGAGGGAAGTCTTGTAGGACGCCGGGGATCCACGGGATGGTCAGCACGTGGCCGATCCGCGACGTGGACGGGTGCACAGCGGCCACCCAGCCCCTGTGAACAGAGGAAGAAGAAAAGGGGGAGTTGGGCTGGGCTACTACTGTAGTAATCGGGCCTAAGTGTGCAGTCGGTCAGGTATTATGTTTTTCACTTTTTTTGTTTATTGTTTTTCTTATTTATCTACTGTTTTGTATTTAGTTTAGGTACTAAATGATTTTCGTTAAAGTTGAAACTCCTCACATAATCACCTCCTGATATTTTGGGTGTTGTCCAAAAAGTTTGGGGTTATTTGGAAATGTTTGAAATTAAGTTCATATTTTAATGGGCATAATTAAGGGATGCTTGCTCGCTTTATTTAATTCTAGGGAAAATTTAAAAATCCATTTAATGTTAGCTCCTACATGGTAATTACTTAGTGAATGTTTGCCACCCACCGAACATTTTTCCTTATCAGTTTTGAAGAAATAAAATTTGACTTGTTTTTTGGAATTTGAATTTGAATCGGTTTTTGAACTAACACGAGATTAGCAACAATAATCGAAGTGACGTGGCATCATTAGCAGAGGGTTATTGTAGCTTAACTATCCGGGCGTCACAATTCTCCTCCACTACAAGAAATCTCGTCCCGAGATTTAAGAGGGGAGTAAGGGGGGAAGAATAGGTTATGAAATTCTACCAATTCTTCTTGGTCTTAGTTGCTCTTCTCGAAGAGGTCGATCCATTACATTGATGTCTTCATTTCTCTGCATCAATGCATCACGATGAAGTTTTAATCCTTCCTTCAGGATCTTCTCCGTACTTACGAAGGGATAAGTGGGGGGAAACTCTATAAGGACGGATTCTAACAAAATTGAGCATCGTACGATTAACTCAGGGTAAGAAGCATAAGTGTGTCTCGAATCAAAACTTAAGAAGATATCGAGAGCAAAGTAGGAAGGTACCATGAGAAGTTTCAAACGGATAGGTAATCGTTCGATGTCTGAAACAACATGTGAAAAGGGGTCCAGAGGAACGAGATTGAGTATTGCGTCTGTTACCAGAATAGATCACTAGGATGATGGCCCGTGAATTACAGATGAGGCCACACGCGAGGGATAATTTTGGTAACCATGGGTGTACAGGAGAGTCAGGTTTTGATCCTGTGGAACTATGGGTTATGGGCCCACCATGTGGGTTAAAAGAAGGAAGGGCGCTGACATCTTGCACGGTTACGGTAGAAAGGCATGTCGGAGGATAGCCTGTCAGTTATGTTGGCAACATCGTTGGTAGCAAGGGTGAGGGACGAAGAGAACCATTCTCCTGCTCGTTGAATGAGGCGGACCAATAGGCAAAGTTTTCGTCCATCGGTGGTTACCGAAATGTCATCAACAATAGTAAAAGGGTCTTACTGACAGAGTGGTACAATGAGGTGCTTACCTGAGCAGGGAATTATCACTGCTTGGTTAAGTCTGATTACTGGAAAGGTTAAACAAAACAATGGAAAGGATAGTATGATTATCAGATTAAATAGAACAGTGGAAAGGAAAATGTGTTTAAACACATATTTCAGGAGTATATCCTTCTGAGGGACAAGCGGAGCATGATATCCATGACAAGATATAATGTAGAAAACCCTTTAGGTAAGGGGAGAGAAATTTCATGACATTACCCAGGCAACGGTGTTTGGATAATTGAGCAAGAAACATTTAGCATTGGGCTTCAAATGTTCTTGTTGAAAATCGGAGTACCACAAACATGCATCGAGATAGCATTGACATTGTCATCAAGTAAGGGTCGGAATTTGGATGCACAAAGTGTTGGGTTTCGTAGTAATTTCAAAAAATTTCCTACGCACACGCAAGATCATGTGATGCATAGCAACGAGAGGGGAGAGTGTTGTCTACATGCCCTTGTAGACCGTAAGCGGAAGCGTTAGCACAACGCGGTTGATGTAGTCGTACGTCTTCACGGCCCGACCGATCAAGCACCGAAACTACGGCACCTCCGAGTTCTAGCACACGTTCAGCTCGATGACGATCCCCGGACTTCGATCCAGCAAAGTGTCGGGGAAGAGTTCCGTCAGCACGACGGCGTGGTGATGATCTTGATGAACTACAGCAGCAGGGCTTCGCCTAAACTCCGCTACAGTATTATCGAGGTATATGGTGGCAGGGGGCACCGCACACGGCTAAGGAATAGATCACGTGGATCAACTTGTTGTCCCTTTGGTGCTAGCCCTGCCCCTCTATTTATATGTTGAGCCCCGGGGTCGAAACTTGGAGCAAAAACCTCCTCAAAGTCGGTTTTGCCCGAAAGGCAAGAGTCCCACTCGGACTCCAGGACCAAACGCCACAATCCTTGGCGTCTGGCCCAGACGCCATGGGCCTCGGCGTCTGGCCCAGGGCCAGACGCCAGGGTCTCCGGTGTTTGGCCCCCTGGCCTCCGCAAAACTCCTTTTGCACCGACCTAAAGCCTCATGGGCTTGACCCCTTGGCCTAACCATATCATCCAATATATGAATCTTTACGTCTCGACCATTTCGAGACTCCTCGTCATGTCCCCGATCTCATCCGGGACTCCGAACTCCTTCGGTACATCAAAACATGTAAACTCATAATATAACTGTCATCGTAACCTTAAGCGTGCGGACCCTACGGGTTCGAGAACAATGTAGACATGACCGAGACACGTCTCTGGTCAATAACCAATAGCGGGACCTGGATGCCCATATTGGCTCCTACATATTCTACGAAGATCTTTATCGGTCAGACCGCATAACAACATACGTTGTTCCCTTTGTCATCGGTATGTTACTTGCCCGAGATTCGATCGTCGGTATCCAATACCTAGTTCAATCTCGTTACCGGCAAGTCTCTTTACTCGTTCCGTAATACATCATCTCACAACTAACATATTAGTTGTAATGCTTGCAAGGCTTATGTGATGTGTATTACCGAGAGGGCCCAGAGATACCTCTCCGACAATCGGAGTGACAAATCCTAATCTCGAAATACGCCAACCCAACATCGACCATTGGAGACACCTGTAGTACTCCTTTATAATCACCCAGTTACGTTGTGACGTTTGGTAGTACCCAAAGTGTTCCTCCGGTAAACGGGAGTTGCATAATCTCATAGTCATAGGAACATGTATAAGTCATGAAGAAAGCAATAGCAACATACTAAACGATCGGGTGCTAAGCTAATGGAATGGGTCATGTCAATCAGATCATTCTACTAATGATGTGACCTCGTTAATCAAATAACAACTCATTGTTCATGGTTAGGAAACATAACCATCTTTGATTAACGAGCTAGTCAAGTAGAGGCATACTAGTGACACTTTGTTTGTCTATGTATTCACACATGTATTATGTTTCCGGTAAATACAATTCTAGCATGAATAATAAACATTTATCATGATTATAAGGAAATAAATAATAACTTTATTATTGCCTCTAGGGCATATTTCCTTCAGTCTCCCACTTGCACTAGAGTCAATAATCTAGTTCACATCGTCATGTGATTTAACACCAATATTCATATCTGTATATGATTAACACCCATAGTTCACATCATCATGTGACCAACACCCAAAGGGTTTACTAGAGTCAATAATCTAGTTCACATCGCTATGTGATTAACATCCAAAGAGTACTAAGGTGTGATCATGTTTTGCTCGTGAGAGAAGCTTAGTCAACGGGTCTGTCACATTCAGAGCCGTATGTATTTTGCAAATATTCTATGTTTACAATGCTCTGTACGGAGCTACTCTAGCTAATCGCTCCCACTTTCAATATGTATCCAGATTGAGTCTTAGAGTCATCTGGATTAGTGTAAAAGTTTGCACTGATGTAACTTTTACAACAAACTCTTTTATCACCTCCATAATCGAGAAACATCTCCTTAGTCCTTACTAAGGATATTCTTGACCAATGTCCAGTGATCTACTCCTAGATCACTATTGTACTCCCTTGCCAAATACAGAGCAAGGTATACAATAGGTGTGGTACAAAGCATAGCATACTTTATAGAACCTATGACTGAGGCATAGGGAATGACTTTTCATTCTCTTTCTATTTTCTGCTGTGGTCGGGATTTGAGTCTTACTCAATTTCATACCTTTGCAACACAGGCAAGAACTCTTTCTTTAACTGTTCCATTTTGAACTATTTCAAAATCTTGCCAAGGTATGTATTCATTGAAAATCTTATCAAGCGTCTTGATCTATCTCAATAGATCTTGATGCTCAATATATAAGTAGCTTTTTACTGAGGTCTTTTCTTTTTAAAGAACTCCTTTAAAACACTCTTTTATGCTTTGCAGAAAAATTCTACATCATTTCTGATCAACAATATGTCACTCACATATACTAATCAGAAAGGCTGTAGTGCTCCCACTCACTTTATTGTAAATACAGGCTTCATCGTAAGTCCATATAAAACTATATGCTTTGATCAACTTATCAAAGCGTATATTCCAACTCCGAGATGCTTGCACCAGTCCATAGATGGATCGCTGGAGCTTGCACATTTTGTTAGCACCTTTAGGATTGACAAAACCTTCTGGTTGCATCATATACAACTCTTCTTTAATAAATCCATTAAGGAATGCAGTTTTGACATCCATTTGCCAGATTTCATAAAATGTGGCAATTGCTAACATGATTCAGATAGACTTAAGCATCGATACGAGTGAGAAAACCTCATTGTATTCAACACCTTGAACTTGTTGAAAAACTTTTGCAACAAGTCGAGCTTGGTAGATAGTAACACTACTATCAGTGTCCGTCTTCCTCTTGAAGATCCATTTATTTAACATGGCTTTGCTGATCATCGAGCAAGTCAATCAAAGTCCATACTTTGTTGTCATACATGGATTATATCTCAGATTTTATGGCCTCAAGCCATCTCGCGGAATCTGGGCTCATCATCGCTTCCTCATAGTTCGTAGGTTCATCATGGTCTAGTAACATGACTTCCAGAACATGATTACTACACCACTCTGGTGCAGATCTTACTCTGGAAGACCTACGAGGTTCTGTAGTAACCTGATCTGAAGTTTTATGATCAATATCATTAGCTTCCTCACTAATTGGTGTATTTGTCACAGGAACTGATTTCTGTGATGAACTACTTTCCAATAAGGGAGCAGGTACAGTTACCTCATCAAGTTCTACTTTCCTCCCACTCACTTCTTTCGAGAGAAACTTCTTCTCCAGAAAGGATCCATTTTTAGCAACGAATATCTTGCCTCCGGATCTGTGATAGAAGGTGTACCCAACAATTTCCTTTGGGTATTCTATGAAGACGCACTTCTCCGATTTGGGTTCGAGCTTATCAGGATGAAACTTTTCCACATAAGCATCGCAGCCCCAAACTTTAAGAAACGACAACTTGGGTTTCTTGCTAAACCACAGTTCATATAGTGTCGTCTCAACGGATTTAGATGGTGCCTTTTTAACGTGAATGCAGCTGTCTCTAATGCATAACCCCAAAACGACAATGGTAAATCAATGAGACATCATAGATCGCACCATATCCAATAAAGCGCGGTTACGACGTTCGGACACACCATAACATTGTGGTGTTCCAGGTGGCGTGAGCTATGAAACTATTCCACATTGTTTTAATTGAAGACCAAACTCGTAACTCAAATATTCGTCTCCGTGATCAGATCGCAGAAACTTTATTTTTCTTGTTACGATGATTTTTCCACTTCACTCTGAAATTCTTTGAACCTTTCAATTATTTCAGACTTATGTTTCATCAAGTAGATATCCCCATATCTGCTCAAATCATCTTGTGAAGGTCAGAAAATAATGATACCTGCTGTAAGCCTTTCATCGGACCACATACATCGGTATGTATGATTTCCAACAAATCTGTTGCTTGCTTCATTGTTCCGGAGAACGGCGTTTTAGTCATCTTGCCCATAAGGCATGGTTCGCAAGCATCAAGTGATTCATAATCAAGTGATTCCAAAATCCCATCAGCATGGAGTTTCTTCATGCGCTTTACACCAATATGACCTAAACGGCAGTGCCATAAATAAGTTGCACTATCATTATTAACTTTACATCTTTTGGTTTCAATATTATGAATATGTGTATCACTAAGATCGAGATCCAATGAACTATTTTCATTGGGTGTGTAACCATATAAAGTTTTATTCATGTAAACAGAACAAAAATTTATTCTTTTACTTAAATGAATAACCGTATTACAATAAACATGATCAAATCATATTCATGCTCAACGCAAACACCAAATAACACTTATTTAGTTTCAACACTAATCCCGAAATTATAGGGAGTGTGCGATGATGATCATATCAATCTTGGAACCACTTCCAACACACATCGTCACTTCACCCTTAACTAGTCTCTGTTTATTCTGCAACTCCCGTTTCGAGTTACTAATCTTAGCAACTGAACTAGTATCAAATACTTAGGATTTGCTATAAACACTAGTAAAGTACATATCAATAACATGTATATCAAATATACTTATGTTCACTTTGCCATCCTTCTTATCCTCCAATCACTTGGGGTGATTCCGTTTTCGGTGACCAGTCCCTTTGCAGTAGAAGCACTTAGTCTCAGGCTTAGGACCAGACTTGGGCTTCTTCACTTGAGCAGCAACTTGCTTGCCGTTCTACTTGAAGTTCCCCTTCTTCCCTTTGCCTTTTTCTTGAAACTAGTGGTCTTATCAACCATCAACACTTGATGTTTTTCTTGATTTCTACCTTCATTGATTTCATCATCACGAAGAGCTTGGGAGTTGTTTCCGTTATCCCTTGCATATTATAGTTCATCACGAAGTTCTACTAACTTGGTGATGGTGACTAGAGAATTCTGTCAATCACTATCTTATCTGGAAGATTAACTCCCACTTGATTCAAGCGATTGTAGTACCCAGACAATCTGAGCACATGCTCACTAGTTGAGCGATTCTCCTCCATCTTTTAGCTATAGAACTTGTTGGAGACTTTATATCTCACAACTCGGGTATTTGCTTGAAATATTAACTTCAACTCCTGGAACATCTCATATGGTCCATGACGTTCAAAACGTCTTTGAAGTCCCGATTCTAAGCCGTTAAGCATGGTGCACTTAAACTATCAAGTAGTCATCATATTGAGCTAGCTAAATGTTCATAACGTTTGCATCTGCTCCTGCAATAGGTCTGTCACCTAGCGGTGCATCAAGGACATAATTCTTCTGTGCAGTAATGAGGATAAACCTCAGATCACGGATCCAATCCGCATCATTGCTACTAACATTTTTCAACATGATTTTCTCTAGGAACATATCAAAATAAACACAGGGAAGCAACAACGCGAGCTATTGATCTACAACATAATTTGCAAAATACTACCAGGACTAAGTTCATGATAAATTAAAGTTCAATTAATCATATTACTTAAGAACTCCCACTTAGACAGACATCCCTCTAATCCTCTAAGTGATCACGTGATCCAAATCAACTAAACCATGTCCGATCATCACGTGAGATGGAGTAGTTTCAATGGTGAACATCACTATGTTGATCATATCTACTATATGATTCACGCTCGACCTTTCGGTCTCCGTGTTCCGAGGCCATATCTGCATATGCTAGGCTCGTCAAGTTTAACCTGAGTATTCTGCGTGCGCAACTGTTTTGCACCCGTTGTATTTGAACGTAGAGCCTATCACACCCGATCATCACGTGGTGTCTCAGCACGAAGAACTTTCGCAACGGTGCATACTCAGGGAGAACACTTCTTGATAATTTAGTGAGAGATCATCTTATAATGCTACCGTCAATCAAAGCAAGATAAGATGCATAAAAAGATAAACATCACATGCAATCAATATAAGTGATATGATATGGCCATCATCATCTTGTGCTTGTGATCTCCATCTCCGAAGCACCGTCATGATCACCATCGTCACCGGCGCGACACCTTGATCTCCATCGTAGCATCGTTGTCGTCTCGCCAATCTTATGCTTCCACGACTATCGCTACCGCTTAGTGATAAAGTAAAGCATTACATCGCGATTGCATTGCATACAATAAAGCGACAACCATATGGCTCCTGCCAGTTGCCGATAACTTGGTTACAAAACATGATCATCTCATACAATAAAATTCAGCATCATGCCTTGACCATATCACATCACAACATGCCCTGCAAAAACAAGTTAGACGTCCTCTACTTTGTTGTTGCATGTTTTACGTGGCTGCTACGGGCTTAAGTAAGAACCAATCTCACCTACGCATCAAAACCACAACGATAGTTTGTCAAATAGACTCCGTTTTAACCTTCGCAAGGACCGGGCGTAGCCATACTTGGTTCAACTAAAGTTGGAGAGGCAGTCGCCCGCAAGCCATCTCTGTGCAAAGCACGTCGAGGGAACCGGTCTCGCGTAAGCGTACGCGTAAGGTTGGTCCGGGTCGTCTCGTCCAACAATACCGCCGAACCAAAGTATGACATGCTGGTAGGCAGTATGACTTGTATCGTCCACAACTCACTTGTGTTCTACTCGTGCATATAACATCAACATAAATAACCTAGGCTCGGATGCCACTGTTGGGTTTCGTAGTAATTTCAAAAAATTTCCTACGCACACGCAAGATCATGTGATGCATAGCAACGAGAGGGGAGAGTGTTGTCTACATACCCTTGTAGACCGTAAGCGGAAGCGTTAGCACAACGCGGTTGATGTAGTCGTACGTCTTCACGGCCCGACCGATCAAGCACCGAAACTACGGCACCTCCGAGTTCTAGCACACGTTCAGCTCGATGACGATCCCCGGACTCCGATCCAGCAAAGTGTCGGGGAAGAGTTCCGTCAGCACGACGGCGTGGTGACGATCTTGATGAACTACAGCAGCAGGGCTTCGCCTAAACTCCGCTACAGTATTATCGAGGTATATGGTGGCAGGGGGCACCGCACACGGCTAAGGAATAGATCACGTGGATCAACTTGTTGTCCCTTTGGTGCTAGCCCTGCCCCTCTATTTATATGTTGAGCCCCGGGGTCGAAACTTGGAGCAAAAACCTCCTCAAAGTCGGTTTTACCCGAAAGGCAAGAGTCCCACTCAGACTCCAGGACCAAACGCCACAATCCTTGGCGTCTGGCCCAGACGCCATGGGCCTCGGCGTCTGGCCCAGGGCCAGACGCCAGGGTCTCCGGCGTTTGGCCCCCTGGCCTCCGCAAAACTCCTTTTGCACCGACCTAAAGCCTCATGGGCTTGACCCCTTGGCCTAACCATATCATCCAATATATGAATCTTTACGTCTCGACCATTTCGAGACTCCTCGTCATGTCCCCGATCTCATCCGGGACTCCGAACTCCTTCGGTACATCAAAACATGTAAACTCATAATATAACTGTCATCGTAACCTTAAGCGTGCGGACCCTACGGGTTCGAGAACAATGTAGACATGACCGAGACACGTCTCCGGTCAATAACCAATAGCGGGACCTGGATGCCCATATTGGCTCCTACATATTCTACGAAGATCTTTATCGGTCAGACCGCATAACAACATACGTTGTTCCCTTTGTCATCGGTATGTTACTTGCCCGAGATTCGATCGTCGGTATCCAATACCTAGTTCAATCTCGTTACCGGCAAGTCTCTTTACTCGTTCCGTAATACATCATCTCACAACTAACATATTAGTTGTAATGCTTGCAAGGCTTATGTGATGTGTATTACCGAGAGGGCCCAGAGATACCTCTCCGACAATCGGAGTGACAAATCCTAATCTCGAAATACGCCAACCCAACATCGACCATTGGAGACACTTGTAGTACTCCTTTATAATCACCCAGTTACGTTGTGACGTTTGGTAGTACCCAAAGTGTTCCTCCGGTAAACGGGAGTTGCATAATCTCATAGTCATAGGAACATGTATAAGTCATGAAGAAAGCAATAGCAACATACTAAACGATCGGGTGCTAAGCTAATGGAATGGGTCATGTCAATCAGATCATTCTACTAATGATGTGACCTCGTTAATCAAATAACAACTCATTGTTCATGGTTAGGAAACATAACCATCTTTGATTAACGAGCTAGTCAAGTAGAGGCATACTAGTGACACTTTGTTTGTCTATGTATTCACACATGTATTATGTTTCCGGTAAATACAATTCTAGCATGAATAATAAACATTTATCATGATTATAAGGAAATAAATAATAACTTTATTATTGCCTCTAGGGCATATTTCCTTCACAAAGGATCCATCAGGAACAACTTATAGAATAAGTCTTACAATTTCCTCATGGAAGAATGGTTATCTTTGCTAAAAAGGAAATGATACCAACAGGGCCTTCGGTCAGGTGTGCTAGGCATGACACCACATTACTGGGTCATATAAAGACCGATTTTATAACTCTTGGAAATATGACCCAACCATCATATCTGACCGAGATTCAGATTTGATTGATGTTAGGAATCAGGATACCTCGGACTCAGGATGCCTAAGAAGAAAAGGTGCAAAACAAATTGACAAGATGACATTGTAAGATTCTCGGGAAATGTACTATGGAAGGGAGTACCAGAACAATAGCTCATCATTAATCCAATGAAGGGATAAGGAGGTAATTGATGAACTCAGTGACAATTCATCGAGATTTCGAAAGGATGGGTTTCCACAATTATGTGAACAAGGAGATAACATTTGTCAGATCAAATGATATAATGATGTATGCTCGAGGAAAGCATACACAATTGAACATTGATTGAAAGGTGCACCCGAAGATGGGCTTAGGTAGCATGATCAACATTAGAATGGTGGTTCAACAACCAATAGTCTAAGAACATACTACCGACCATCAACTTCAAAGCAATAGGTTTGTTAGAGGTAAAAATCCACGCAGTACCGTTCACCTGTTGGAATCCCGGTTAGAATCAACACAGGAACCAAGAAGGGAAGGTTATGGTGAGAAGTATTACTTGCATCAATAATTCATAAGAGGTGGTGAAAGTCTCATGACATTCTTGACAAGACAGATGGTAATACTCCAAGGTAAAGAAGAACAATTGTTGGATAGCACGGAACTCAAGGTATACACAAAGCATGAACAAGTTTGTGTTAAACGGAAGGCAATAAAGTGGTCGATGATAGCACCAATCATCGAGGGCAAGGATGTTATTTCTCATCATGAATTCAATTGATATCTTGGAAGACCTTAGAATGTTGATGATGATCACGACACATTTGTCAAGAGGTTTCAAGAAGATGTAACCAATCGGCGATGACATCAAGTCAAACGAATGATGAAGCAAAGAGTTATTGAAATCATGGGTACGACACAAACTCGAAATCAAGCTTGTTGTTCAAGGACAAATGATATGATGAGGAAGATCGATGTAAGCTTAGCTCATCGTTGAAAGTTGTGCTCCGGGATTAAGGACCAGGTAGCATAGTTAAAATCGGCACGATAATGATACCGAGCAGGCTAGGAATGACGTGATCGAGTTCAAAGTCATAGGTAATGAAGGTTCCAAGAATTGTTTAATAGCGGTGCGGACTCGATTCAGTTATCGGTGTCTTTGAGTGTTTAATAACTCAGAGCCCGTGAAAAATTTGGAATCAGTGAGAATGTAGTACTTGATGAAGAACTCATAAGAAGTTATGCAGTTCCGTGATAATCTCGAGATACCAGGGGGGTAATACTCGACGACAGATCAAAGTAGAGGTTGGACTGGGGTAATGCTCTACAGAAGACAAGTACTTACACTTGCACGAGAAATGGTATTTAAAGGGGAACATGGTCGGAATCCACGATCATAAAGGATCGAACCACGGATACAAGATGAACTTATAACAAGGGGGTAATTATTTTTACGAGCAGCTTCCATGATAAGTTATACATCGTGTCCCTGGGCATGAACGCAAGGTTCAAGGTCGACTCCCACTTCTTCAATGTATAACCTTCCATTCACTTTTCGCTTTGATAAAGGCATTAGTGATGAAAGTTTTATCTGGTGAAATACCAGATGAGTATGACTCGTGAAAACTTCCGAGTTCACACATATAAAGGAAGGCATAGGTTCAACCCGTCAGGGTATCGTGGAAACATATACCACAAGCTTCAATAGTAAATACGACCAGCTCGAAAGCAGAGCATGGTTGGCCAAGCAGATGATACAATGTACCAAGGGCATTATGTATCAGGTAAAGAACTCACAAGAATTTTGGTTGTGAAGGACAATGTCGGATAATAACCCAACAATGGTTATGGCGGTCCACAATGGGGCTGATGTGAGTATCGGAACTCAATCAAAGGAAGAAGGAATGCCAATGCATCGGATTATAGAAACAACTGACTAATTCAAAGCTTAATGCAAATAAATTTTGTGATTTCCAAATCAAGGGATCAGAAGCAATCATTCTGATCGAAAATGAATAAGTTCAATAGACTTGGAAGCACATACGATCAAGGCATTGATTGGTCAAGAACCAGCTCATATCCAAATGACGCCTGAGCCGGAAGGATGAATCCTAGGATTCGACTGAGGAATGCGAGCATCCTCAACATATTGAATCAATGGACTTAAAATGATAGAGACAAGGGATGCCAATAAGATTACGAAACTTATGGGATTATCCATAATGCAAGCAAGCAAGAATTTCAAGAGCAACAGGCTGCTCAGGATTTTCGAAAGATCGAATGATATTTTGAAGTGTTTGGCAAAACACATGAACAACGGGGAATGAGCGGATACTTGATAAGTGCGAGAATTATCCGTAGGGGTATTCATGTGACAAAGAACAGCAAGGCAGTAAGCTCAAAGGATTCTCGGAACAACAGAGAGAATTTCGAGGTATCTTGTAATAACAAGATCAACTGGGAAACATTGCATGAATGGCGAGTATACGTGCTTATCCATAGGGGTTTACCGATGGAAGGGCATTGCATAAGTGACCATAAAGTTTCGAGAGAACATCGGTGAGTATCTTTGGATCCTTCTGGTGCAGCAGACGATCATCTATAACAAGGGGCTCTCCGGGAGAAGGCTGTTACGAGAACCTAAAGTCAGATTTAGTAAAATCATTTAACCCGAATAGCAGAGAGATCAGAGTCCCAGAGTATAGATCGAGGAGTAAAAGATCCTAATACCACCCAATGGCGACGTGGGCCCGTAAGGCACACAACCATGTTAGTATAAGTTTTGCAATGACTAGACTCAACTTTGGCCAAGGAGTGTGGAAGGGGGATTCCTACAGGCAGTCGGCTCTGATACCAACTTGTGACGCCCCTGATTCAATCGTACACTAATCATGCACGCAAATGTGTACGATCAAGATCAGGGACTCACGGGAAGATATCACAACACAACTCTAAAACATAAATAAGTCATACAAGCATCATAATACAAGCCAGGGGCCTCGAGGGCTCGAATACAAGTGCTCGATCATAGACGAGTCAGCGGAAGCAACAATATCTGAGTACAGACATAAGTTAAACAAGTTTGCCTTAAGAAGGCTAGCACAAACTGGGATACAGATCGAAAGAGGCGCAGGCCTCCTGCCTGGGATCCTCCTAAACTACTCCTGGTCGTCGTCAGCGGCCTGCGCGTAGTAGTAGGCACCTCCAGTGTAGTAGGAGTCGTCGTCGATGGTGACGTCTGGCTCCTGGGCTCCAGCATCTGGTTGCGACAACCAGGTAGAATGGAAACGGGGGAAAGAGGGAGAGAAGCAACCGTGAGTACTCATCCAAAGTACTCGCAAGCAAGGATCTACACTACATATGCATGGGTATATGTGTAAAGAGGCAATATCGGTGGACTAAACTGCAGAATGCCAGAATAAGAGGGGGATAGCTAGTCCTATCGAAGACTACGCTTCTGGCAGCCTCCGTCTTGCAGCATGTAGAAGAGAGTAGACTGAAGTCCTCCAAGTAGCATCACATAGCATAATCCTACCCGGCGATCCTCCCCTCGTCGCCCTGTTAGAGAGCGATCACCGGGTTGTATCTGGCACTTGGAAGGGTGTGTTTTATTAAGTATCCGGTTCTAGTTGTCATAAGGTCAAGGTACAACTCCAAGTCGTCCTGTTACCGAAGATCACGGCTCTTCGAATAGATTAACTTCCCTGCAGGGGTGCACCACATAACCCAACACGCTCGATCCCATTTGGCCGGACACACTTTTCTGAGTCATGCCCGGCCTCGGAAGATCAACACGTCGCAGCCCCACCTAGGCATAACAGAGAGGTCAGCACGCCGGTCTAAACCTAAGCGCACAGGGGTCTGGGCCCATCGCCCTTAGCACACCTGCACGTTGCGTACGCGGCCGGAAGCAGAACTAGCCCCCTTAATACAAGAGCAGGCTTACGTTCCAATCTGGCGCGCGCCGCTCAGTCGCTGACGTCACGAAGGCTTCAGCTGATACCACGACGTCGAGTGCCCATAACTGTTCCCGCGTAGTTGGTTAGTGCGTATAGGCCAGTAGCCAGACTCAGGTCAAATACCAAGATCTCGTTAAACGTGTTTAGTATTCGCGAACGCCGAACAGGGCCAGGCCCACCTCTGTCCTAGGTGGTCTCAACCTGCCCTGTCGCTCTGCCACAAAGTAACAGTCGGGGGCCGTTGGGAACCCAGGCCCACCTCTACCGGGATGGAGCCACCTGTCCTTTCAGCCCCCTTATCAAAATCACTTGCGGGTACTCAACGAGCTGACCCGACTTTAGTCACCATCTGCATAGTATGTATGATGTATAGTATATAACCGTGATCACCTCTCGAGTGATCACGGCCCAATAGTATAGCAAGGCAGACTGACAAGAATGTAGGGCCAATGATGATAAACTAGCATCCTATACTAAGTATTTAGGATTGCAGGTAAGGTATCAACAGATGTAGCAACAATGTCAGGCTATGCATCAGAATAGGATTAAGGGAAAGCAGTAACATGCTAAACTACTCTAATGCAAGCAGTATAGAGGAGAATAGGCGATATCTGGTGATCAAGGGGGGGGGCTTGCCTGGTTGCTCTAGCAAGGAGGGGTTGTCAACTCCGTAGTCGAACTGGGGGTCACCAGCAGTCTCGGGGTCTATCGGAAAGAAGTAACGGAGAGGGAACACAATAAATAACAGAGCAATCAAAGCATCACAAAGCGTAACAAGACAATACATGGTGTTCGGTGTGCCCTAACACGGTAGCAGGTGATACCGGTGAAGGAGGGAAACATCCGGGAAAGTATCCCCGGTGTTTCACGTTTTCGGGCAGATGAACCGGAGGGGGAAAGTTGCATGTTCGCTATGCTAGGGATGTGTGGCGGACAAACGGGTGCGTATCCGGAACCGTCTCGGCGTTCTGAGCAACTTTCATGTACAAAGTTGGTCCATCCGAGTTACAGATGAATTTCTACGAATTTCTGAAGATTTAATCAGCTATTTGGAATTCCTGAAAATTGGCTAAGTCTGGGAACTGTTCAGTTTTTTTAAACTTCACTTAGCTGTTTTCCAAAAGCTATAACTATTGTTGTGCCCATACTATGGATTAGTGGCTTATATCAATACTGACTAATTTCCTGTGATCTACAAGATGGTATTAATTGCATCATTGTCAGAGTTCATTTGCTTAATAAAAACTTTGCTTGAAAAGTGCCACTTGTTGTTAATTCCAGAAACTGTTAAAATATACTAACATTGGATTTGGTGATTTTCACAGGATTTAATCCATGCCTTATTTGAATTTGGTCCAATGGAGTAACTTGGAGCTTGTCAAGTGTACTACCTTCTCATATTTGTTTTAGTCCTGTTAACAATTGTTTAGCCACCGTTTAGGGGTTGTCCAAAGGGCTAACCAGTGCAATATTCCTAAAGCTAGCAATAGCTACAGTACACATCCGTATTACTAAAGGGGTAGCGGTGGTGGCTAGAAGCAGTGGCAGAACAGGGAGCAGCAACAAGCAGTGGCAGAACAGGGAGCAGCAACGGCGCTCGGGGGCGCCAACGGGCGGCGACAAGCAGCGCCGGGCGAGGCTGCCAATACGTGGGAGCTCGGGCGTGCACGGCCGACGCAGCCGGCCGTCGCAGGCGTGGCCGTACCGTGGTCGGCGGCAGGCGGCAGGGAAGGCCACAGCAGTAGGCTACGGGGCGAGGTGGTGCGCAGGGCGGAGCAGAGGGAGTCGGGTCGCGGTGTGGGGCGGACGACGAAGGCGGTGAACGTCCCTACGGCACGGGCATGGGTTGGCCGGGGCGACGGCTGCAGCAATGGACGAGCGTCTGCAATGGAGGGTCAGGCGGGGGCACACGCGGTTGGACGCGGGCGAGCAGCGGCAGCTTGAGCAACAGCCGCGACTAGCAGCACCGAGCAGCAGGGAGCGCGTACACGGGAGCAGCAGCGCATACACGAGAGCAGCAGCGCGCGACAGCTCGAACGAGCTCCGGCCATGGCGGACAGGGGAGCTATGGCTACGGCGGTGGCGTGCTCGAGCTCGAATCCGAGCTAGCTCAGAAGGAGAAAGGTGCAGGCGCTCACATCGGAGCACACGAGTGGCTCGGCAAAGGTTCAGAAGCATAGACGACGGCGATCGACGAGGTTGAATGGCAGCGACCGAAGGAAGGGGATGAGGTCGATCCCGGTGATGTGGTCCACTCCATCTCGATCCAGTCCTTCCAATCGATGCGGGTGAGGCGGGCGATGCTCCAGGTGTGATCTTAGCCGGCGGGGAGCTCGGTGCGCGCGGGAATAATGGTGGCCATGGCGATGACGGTGTTGGCCGAGCGATGCGGGAAGAAAGCGGCGCGAGGGAGGGGGAAGAGTGTGGGCTAGGGTTCGACCATTGCGTCGAGGGAAGTCTTGTAGGACGCCGGGGATCCACGGGATGGTCAGCACGTGGCCGATCCGCGACATGGACGGGTGCACAGCGGCCACCCAGCCCCTGTGAACAGAGGAAGAAGAAAAGGGGGAGTTGGGCTGGGCTACTACTGTAGTAATCGGGCCTAAGTGTACAGTAGGTCAGGTATTATGTTTTTCACTTTTTTTGTTTATTGTTTTTGTTATTTATCTACTGTTTTGTATTTAGTTTAGGTACTAAATGATTTTCATTAAAGTTGAAACTCCTCACATAATCACCTCCTGATATTTTGGGTGTTGTCCAAAAAGTTTGGGGTTAATTGGAAATGTTTGAAATTAAGTTCATATTTTAATGGGCATAATTAAGGGATGCTTGCTCGCTTTATTTAATTCTAGGGAAAATTAAAAAATCCATTTAATGTTAGCTCCTACATGGTAATTACTTAGTGAATGTTTGCCACCCACCGAACATTTTTCCTTATCAGTTTTGAAGAAATAAAATTTGACTTGTTTTTTGGAATTTGAAATTGAATCGGTTTTCGAACTAATGCGAGATTAGCAACAATAATCGAAGTGATGTGGCATCATTAGCAGAGGGTTATTGTAGCTTAACTATCCGGGCGTCACAGGTTCGCGAATGTCTGATTCATAGGATACTGGATGGTAGAGTTCGCGAGAAATCTGCCTTTGCTATATGTTTGAATTCTTAATTCCCACTGGGTTGTTTTAACTGAATCTACTATTTTCATTAGACTGGAGACTGGCAACAAGAAGCAGCAGCCGCGTGACGGTGGCGGCGGCAACGCACGAGCATGTGGGGCCCGGCGTCCGCGCACGAGCGCGCGGGAAAGGCAGTCGCAAGAAGAAGCAGCAACGACACGACGGGGCGACGGCGGCGAGCTCCTGCTCCTAACCCTAGGTCGCCGCCTCGTGGGGGCATGGGGATTAGCGGGGGAGAGAGGGAGGAAGGGAGAGAGACTAACCAGGCCGCGCGGGAAGGCTCGCACCGCCGTCGAGGAGCGCGTCCGACGAGGCTAGCCACCGTCGAGGGGCAGCTCTGACGAGAGAGATTTGGTGGTGGCCGGAGCAGAGACGACGGAGGGCGGAGACGTCGAGCTTGGGGGAGGCAGGGATAGACGACGGGGAGGCCGCGGGCTTCTAGGGTTTTGAGGGAGGCGAGGGAGGCGGCGCTCGGGGGGGAGGCGGCACTCGAGGGGGAGGAAGGGGAGAGGGAGGCGGCGGGGGCGCGTGGGCGGCTGCGGCGCAGTGGGTCGGGGCAGCGGCGGCGGCGACACGGTGGAGGGAGGGACGAGGGAGGGAGCGGCGCGGTGGATCGAGGGAGAGGGATCTGGCGAGGGAGAGGGAAGGGGGGATCGGGCGAAGGGGTATCCAGCTAGACACTATAGCAATGGCGCACCACCCACTGGTGCGCCATTAGTAGTTTTTTTTTTAATAGCAATGGCGCACCCTCCTCTGGTGCGGCATTAGTAACTTTTTTTCTGATAGCAATGGCGCACCCTCCTTTGGTGCGCCATTAGTAACTTTTTTTCATTATTTCTTGTTGCATCTAATAATTTGTATTTTATCAAATTTGTTATTTTCATGAGGACTAGAACAGAAGATATCATCAAATATCATCAATTATTTTTGAAAATATCATCAAATTTTTTTTAATTGAAAATATCATCAAATTTGTTATTTGAAAATATCATCAAATTTCTTATTTGAAAATATCATCAAATTTGTTATTTAAAAATATCATCAAAAAGTGGGGGAGGGTGCGGGGTGTCGGCGGCGGCGGTGGAGCGAGGGAGGGTGCGGGGGGTCGTCAGCGGCGGTGGAGCGGGGGGAGGGTGCGGGGGGTGCTCGGCGGCGAAGGGGATAGCTATCGAGAGGGAGGAGGGTCGAGATCGAGTGTCCTCATAAATATTCAATATTTTATCATATTGAATATGAAAAAATATCATCAAATTTGAAAAAATATTCATGAATTCAAAAAGTGCCCATGAAATTTAAAATTCATGATATCAAAAAGTGCCCGAGAAATGAAGACTACGATTTAAATACAATCGATCTTAGCTAGCTATCTGTTCACAATCTTCTTGCCCTTCTTTTTCATAAATGGAGTTCTTCTGTGGAACGGACGTCCTTTAGGTAGGGTGGTCCTGCTTCGTCTTGTGGTGTATGCTGCTACTTCATCGTCGTCGTCATGTTCGATCTTCTGGTCGCCGTACTTGTCGAAGTCTTGCTCATTGGCTACTCCATCCATTCCGATGATCTTCCTTTTGCCTCTCCTCACGACAACACGACTGGGCTTTGGCGGGTCGGTAAAGAAGAAGCATTGGTTCACTTGGGAAGCCAGTACCCATGGCTCATTTTTTGCGGTGACGTTTGCGCCCGCGGTCTTGGATTTGGCTTCGGGTATAACCATGGTGGTGAAATACCGGTCTTCTTTTAGGACGCTCTTGGCCCATCTGACACGGAACATCGGGACCTTCTCTCCAGCGTAGCTCAGCTCCCAGATCTCCTCGATCCTTCTGTAGTATCTGTCCTTGTCGTTACCGGTGTAGGATTCCATCATTACCCCGGAGTTCTCATAATCATCGCTCTTCATGTCCTTGTCCTCGGTGTAGAATGTGTAGCCGTTGATATCGTACGCCTCATAGGTCATCAGGTTGTGCTCGGAGCCCTGTGACAAGGCGAATATGAGTTGTTCTTCCGCGGAAGAATCCTCATGTAAAGGGTACGACATAAGCTTCTGCTTGAACCAATGCGTGAAACATGAGTTGTTCTCTTTGATTATATCTCCGTCCGTCCTCTGTTGGCCTCGGTCATTGTATGTCTTCTCAATAAAGGTTTTGTGCTCTACCACCCAAGGATCGACCACGTCTATGTGTTGTAGCGCGACTAGGTTTGCTCTTTCAAAGTCGGTGAGTCGACCCTCGAAGTCGACATGCATTTCACGGCGACCCTCACGGTGACCCCATCCAGCGAGCCTGCCGAGGTGCCTGTTGACGAGCAGACCAACAGGGTTCTCGATGCCTAGATAATTTGTGTAGTAGGAGATGCACTCTTCGGTCAGTAAGCCCCTGGCTATACTTCCCTCTGGACGTGACATGTTGCGAACGTATCCTTTGATGACACCATTCATCCTTTCAAACGGCATCATGCTGTGCAGGAACGTCGACCCGAGTTGGATGATATCCTCCATGATATGGACCAACATATGCACCATAACGTCGAAGAATGCGGGCGGGAAGTACATCTCAAGCTCGCATAGTATCACCACTATCTCTTCCTGTAGCCTTCTGAGTTGCCTCACGCCAACCGACTTCTGAGAGATGACGTCGAAAAAGTTGCATAGGCCAAATAGCATTTCATGGACGTGCGCGTCCATGATCCCACAGATTGCAACTGGAAGTATCTGCGTCATCATCACGTGACAGTCATGAGACTTCATCCTGCTGAACTTCTGCTTCGCTGGGTCTAGGTATCTGCTTATCTTCCCCGTGTAACCGTAAGGAAGTTTTACTCCTACGAGGCAGGTGAAAAACTGCTCGATCTCCTCCTGACTTAGAGTGAAGCACGTGGAAGGGTAGTCATTTCCGGTCTTCTTGGCCTTTTTGCCTTTGCGACGACTTTTTGTGTCCTGCTTCGCCTCATCATCATCATCATTAGCGTGAAGCTCCTGCCTGATGCCCATTGATTTCAAGTCTGCCCTTGCTTCCGGCCCATCTTTGGTCCTCTCTGGCATGTTGAGCAGGGTACCAAGCAGACTCTCGCACACGTTCTTCGTGATATGCATGGCATCAAGGCTGTGAGGCACACGGTGGATCTTCAAGTACGACAAGTCACAGAAAACAGACCTCGTTTTCCATACCTTCAGAAGCGGCTCTAGCACATTTTGCTTCTTTCCCGGCTCTGGCGCCTTTTGCTTCTTTCTCGACAATGGGCAATCTTTCCAATTTTTCAACAGCTCATCTATTTCCTCGCCGCTCCTCGTATGCGGGCGCCTTTGGGGTTCGGCTTCACCATCAAACAGATCCTTGTGTTTCCTCCACGGGTCATCATCGCGAAGCCACCTTCGATGTCCCATGAACACGGTTTTCGAAGACCCGGGATCTCTATCTAGCTGGCGATACGTTGTGTCATCCATGCACCTTACGCATCCAGAAAATCCGTGGACCACCTGCCCCGCGAGATATCCGTAACCGAGATAGTCGTGCACCGTCGTGAGCAGTGCGGCTCTCATAGGGAAATATTATTTCTCTGCGGCGTCCCACGTATTGGCTGGCGTTTTCCACAGCGTGTCTAGCTCCTCTTTCAGCAGCCCCAAATACAGATTGATGTTGTTCCCTGGTTGTTTTGGCCCTTCAATTAGCATACTCATATGAATGTACTTCCTCTTCATGCACAACCAGGGGGAAGGTTGTACATCCACACAAACACATGCCAGGTGCTATGTGTGCTTCTCTGGCTGCCAAACGGATTGAATCCATCAGTGCTCGCGCCCAGCACGATGTTCCTTGGATCCTTCCCAAATTCTGGGTCTTTGAAGTTCAACGCTTGCCACTGGCTCGCATCCTTAGGGTGACTCAGCATCTTGTCTTTTTTATTTATCTCCGGATCATTTCCGTCATCTTCCCGCTTCTTCTCCTTCCTATCCGTGTGCCAACGCAGGAGCTTTGCTACCTTAGGCTCCGCGAAATACCGCTGCAGACGAGGAGTGATTGGAAAGTACCACACCGATTGTCGAGGAGCTTTCGTCCTCTTTTTGTATCGAGTGACGTCACACACCGTACATATGGTAGACTCCGCGTGCTTGTCCCGATAAATGATGCAATTGTTCATGCACACATGGTATTTCACGTGCGGTAAATCCAAAGGACACACGATTTTCTTCGCCTCCTCGAAACTAGTCGGGCACTTGTTCCCCTTGGGAAGACGTTTGTGCCAGAATGACACGTTCTCGTCGAAGCATGCATCGGTCATTTTGTGTTTTACCTCCATCTCCAGAGCCATGAGCATTATTTTCAGGCGGGTATCCTCGGGCCTGCATCCTTCATACAATGGAGTAACCGCGTCTATCTCCAGTTGATCCAGCTTGGCTTTCTCTCGGGCGGCAGCTCTTGCGTTATTCGTCTGCTTGAGAAGCAGCTCTTGAATATGAGGGTCCTGCACCCAACCTCCATCATCGTCTGCTCCGGCATCTTCATCTTCATGATCATGCCCTTCGTCTTGATCTTCCTCATCATCATGTCCGTCATCTTCTACATGATGACTGTGTGCAACATCATCGTCTGATCATGTCCTGGAGATTCTTTGTCTTCTCGCCCGCCCTCGCCGTGGTGGTTGTCTTGCTGCCCTTCCTCATTTCTTGCCCGGCCCCCATGGACGACTTCATAGTCATCTTCATCACCTTGCCACCGATAACCATCCATGAAACCACGCAAGAGCAGGTGGTCCCGCACCTGCCTGGAATCCGGGTCCGCAATAAGGCTCTTCAACTTGCATTTTCGACACAGACATCTTATCTCCGTTTCGTTCTTTTGAAGTATCTCGGCCTTCGCGGAGCTCAAAAACCTATTCACGATGCCTTCGGTCATCGTGCGGATCATGGTCGCCTGCGGGGTAGAGCAAAACGATATTTTAGAACAAAGAAAATTTTGGCATGACTTTCCCTAAAAATAGGATCAAAAAGAATGCATAGTGCCAAAATTCTCGCCGAAACGGAAATGAATCAACATTCTGGCAAAATATTGGCAACTATCGCATTTCAAATACCGGTACCTGCAAACACAAACATATATGCAACACCACAAACATATGCAACACCACAAACATACATAGATCTAGCTAGGCCACAAAAAGTGCATGTGCACGTTATTGGAGCGAGCTAGGGAGAAAAAAAGTAGATCTACAACATGAAGATAGCTTTCTCCTTACTTACCTATCAAAAAAGGTAATTTCACCACTTAATTTTGATGAATCTATGGTGCAAATGAGGTGAGGAGGAGGCAGCCGACAAGCTTGGAGAAGAAGGTGGAGGGAATGAAGTGGGGAAAGTGAGTGTATAGGTGTGGTTGTCCAAAATATCTAGCTGGTCCCAGGTTACTAATGACGCACCACACAGCCATGCGCCATTAGTAACACAACATACTAATGGCGCACCACACAGCCGTGCGCCATTAGTAGTTTTGCAAAAAAGTAAAAAAAATTATGTATATACTAATGGCGCATCGTGACATAGTGCGCCATTACTAGTTTAAACTAGTAATGGCGCACTTTGCCACGATGCGCCATTAGTAGTTTTGCAAAAAAAAAGAATAAAAAAATACAGTACTGGCGCACTCTGTGGCTGGTGCGCCATTACTAGTTAGAACTAGTAATGACGCACTTTGCCTGGATGCGCCATTAGTATGTTTGGAAAAATGAAAAAAAAATTGTTACTAGTGGCGCACCTTGTGTCTGGTGCGCCATTAGCGTCTTCCACACTAATGGCGCATCACCACATGGTGCGCCATTAGTATATAGTAGTGGCGCACCACTTCTCTGGTGTGCCATTAGTGTCAATTTCATTTATAGCCCTTTTCCTAGTAGTGACACACACACGCACGCACGCACGCACGCACGCACACCCACACACACACACACACAAACACACACACACACACACACACACACTAAGACTCCATCTCTCTCTCACACACACACACACACACTAAGACTCCATCTCTCTCTCTCTCACACACACCACACACACACACTAAGACTCCATCTCACACACACATGCTGTAGGCGGAGCATTTGTTTCTACCACCCTTCATCCAACCTTACCCGTATGATAAACAATCACCTTAATTTACTTGTATAACATGGACAAATTCCATTTTACTTTAGTAGTCAACAAACTTATCATCTGTACCCTTGTAAAAAAACGAGTTGGCGGTGATGGTGTGCCTGCCATCTTGTAATATAGACCGTCTGATCTATATCTGACGGATAGAAAGCAAACTATGATAATTTTACAAAAGATACCCGCACCTCTCTCCACATCCTTATCTCCCACAACCTCATTGCTCAGCAATTAAAAAAGGAAATCTCTGAAACAATATAGCATGGTGGCCGCTGGCGCCTACCAGTGCCGTCCATCCCCATGCCTCCGCCAATTCTGACCACCAGTCACCACCAGGCTCCACTCCTCCTCACCTTATCTCTCATCTTTCATTTTTTCGATGACATTCTTGAGATACCAGTTTTCCGATAAAATTCTCGAGATATCATTAGTTTTTACACATGGGATTCCTCCTGCATGGTCAATCACAATAGGTGTTTTGTAAAAAAAAATGCATATTGATGTTCTATGCAACTAGCAAAGTGGCCCGCACATTGTGCGGGCTAGTATGTAATAAAGTTTGGTTAAAAGAATATTACCTTTGGTAGTTTTCTTGGTTGGTTGTGACGTGGTTATTTTTACAATAATAGCAATTCCCTTCCATGTTTGGGAGAATATGGAGAAGCACATCCGCTCGAATTGTTGAAGATTGTCTTGTGTCCGAGTGATCATGTTTTTGGTGTTGATACGACTTGTCATGAAATTTGAGCTTATCTTGCCTTGGTCCATCATGTCGTGGTAGATTCTTTCATGTAAAATATATAGTTATTCTGCAGAGAAGTTCCATGCTCATTAAGTTTGAGTCCAAATATGAATCGTTTGTATTGTTATGGTTTTTATATTCGTATGATTATGTATTATATGTTTGATTCTTTTTATAATTTATGCTAAACACACAATATATGGACTATATTTTAATGGGGCATGTGCACTGTACTTTTTCTTGAACATGTACACTGTACGTAATCCTGGCTAATATGTAGGAAATCTTGTGTTTAATTTCCAGGAAAAAAATCTTGTGTTTTTCTATAAATAATATTTTCTTTAGTTGCGCTTTAGCCCAACAGGCTACGTTAGATGCACACAACGCAATCTCTCACACATTTTCTCTCTCGCTCAAACCTTCACATGTGAGCATGTTGCTCTTGCACCGCTAAAAGAAACGTATTGCTCTTGCTTCCCTACAAATAAAATATGTTACTCTTGCCCGATCCCCTTTCTCCTTTCCTTCTTCTCTCCGCTCGCTCATTCAAAAATTCCTATGACCGGATGAGATCCGACGGGTAACTCAGCTACCATCAGTTTGCTCTCTCCATTTCTTCTCTTTAGCTTGCTCGTCCTCGACTCAGGCCAGCTCGACTCGCAGGTGATGTGGGCTTGGATCTTGTCTTCCGCTGCCAGCTTGAATCCATCTTGAGCGTGAGGATGCGACAGCGTTGTCTTTCCCTAGCGCGCGAGCCGGACGCATAGTCGTTGTTCCCAGTGGAGGCAGCCCGACACATCGTCGTCATCCTCCACAGCGGCTGCTTTGTTCGACCTACAGGTCCCCCCTTTCTCCTTTTCCTGATTGCTATTTTTTATTAACCTTTTATTATGTTTGTACGACTGTATATAATAATATAATGTAATTAAGGTACTGACTGTTAGTGGAAAATGTTTATTTTCTTATATGCCCCTCCACTTTTTTCCAGGCTTGGACCGTAATCGGCAGTATTAGCCCCCCTTTACCCCCAATTCATATTTAACAAATATAAATAATAAACCTTACCCCAATTCATATTGAACAAATATATGTATTAATCAGTGTAATT
Organism: Triticum aestivum; assembly: GCF_018294505.1. Classification (NCBI taxonomy): domain Eukaryota; kingdom Viridiplantae; phylum Streptophyta; class Magnoliopsida; order Poales; family Poaceae; genus Triticum; species Triticum aestivum. The sequence continues at coordinate 297,266,029 of NC_057798.1, read as the reverse complement.
GTGAGTAACTCTAGTTTAATACTCCCTCCGTCCGGAAATACTTGTCATCAAAATGAATAAAAGAGGATGTATCTAGATATATTTTAGTGCTAGATACATCCCTTTCTGTCCATTTTGATGACAAGTATTTTCGGACGGAGGGAGTATTTCCGAAAGACAAAAGTGTATTTATAATAACAGAATAGTAAAATAGGTCTGACCGCATTGTACATACAAATTATAATGATGCACAGATGCTCTTAATATTGGGTTGTACTATATATTAAGCCACAAATATCAGAAAATATAGGAGGTGTTTGGATTAGAGAGTGGTAACGTCAATGGTAAAGGAATGAGATCACGCTGGTAACGGGGATGTAATGGAGAAATCCTTGTTTTGTTTGGTTCATGCCTGTTAAGGAATCTAGGGCGGAAAAGAAACCGGCGGGGGGGGGGGGGGGGGGGGGGGGGGCCGCCCGGGAGGAGAGGGGCGCACATCCGGTGACTCGCCGGCCATCAGAGACGGGAAGAGCTGGCTCGAGCCTGGCGGCGATGGGTTCTTTCAGGAGAGAGCAGATGAGCACTCAAGATTCAGAATCCCTAGATGAGATGCAGGTCCTCCCCGCCGGCGGGCGTGCCGCGGATGCGGTGGCACCGGACCTGGAGGAGAAGGTCGAGGGGAGGCGATGGGGACCAGGGAGGCGGCGGCGCCGGTTGAGGTGAAGGGGATCGTGGGAGGAGGAGGTGCGGTAACAGAATTGTTTACGGTGGGGTGTCGGTGGTATCGATCCAGAGCTGGCCCGGAGTCGTTAACGGAGGCAAGCGATTACAGTGTACATGTACCAAACATGCGTATCGTTTTCTGATTACTCCGTAAACAGGTACCGGGGATTTCTCCCCGAAACAAACACCTCCATAGTGTACATGTCTGGTATTGATTAACTATTTCCTTCAAATGTTGATGCACGTTTCTAGTACATACGCAGAGCAGTGGACCATATTTGTCCTGCCATATCACGTTAGCATTGGTATGCTATTAATTTGTATTTTGAAGATAGTTTGAAGTGTACAAATTTTTCATGTATCTATTCTTATCTAAGAATCATACTGAAAGTGTTTTTGTTTTTCCATACCTTTAAAATATTTCAGTATAGACAATGTTATTGACCACATCATGCTCTTTGCTATCTTCATCATTTATCATTACACATTGTCCATCTCTTCTTGTGAATCTTGATAATGCTACGTATAGCTATCCATTTGTGAACACTTGTTTAGGCAGATATAGTCCTACCTTTGGTTCTGTCTAGCGCCTCAAAGCATATCTTGTTTGCCATTGGACCTTCATCCCATAGTATAAGTGACGTCTTTTTTAGTAGGTCAGGTGGGAACCTTAACATCTTGACTCTTCTGCAAGGATAGGGGGATGTGGAACCTCGAGTGTGCTCCCTATAGAAGCAGCGCTGCAATATGCGGTGAAACCACTGCTAGTACTATCTTTCCTTCGGAACACAACTTTGTTGTGATTGCCTCAGTAGGTATGCCTTACATATCCTGCCATAGCTGTCCACAAATATATTCTTTCCCAAATTTTTGTTCATCGATTCCATTACTGAATCAAATGCATGTAGTTGTTCAGAGTTCATATTGCCAAAGATCCTGGAATGATGTTCTTTTCATTCCTCTTTGTTATAATTCATCTCTTCATTGAGCAGTCTGTTTCCAAGTTCCTTTATCTGTGAAGAATCCGGATGTTGTGTTCCGGGGTATTCCTTAAATGTCTTTCCAGCTTGTCTCATGAGCTTATCTATACTTTCATCAAGGCGTATCCTTGCTTCTGTGTATCTGTTAGTCAAAGTGTAGGATAGTTCAATAGTCTTCTCTGCCTATACTCCATGTGTTCGCTTACAACTTCTGAGCATGTCCCCCACAATATTTTTGGGCTTGTGACTTCAGTGGCATAAGAGTTGTGAACAGTTGTCTTAGCTGGTTGCCAATCACCCAGTCCAATGACCCATTTATGCATTCAATCCACTCTGTTGTCGAAATCCTAGTGCTTCGCACGTAGATTTGTATGAAGTGTGGGCAACTCCATTTACGGTTCCTTTTGAAAGACATGCATCCTTTGCAGGCGTTAAGTAGCATTCGCATGTAGTATTTTTCAGCATTTGCTGTATGAGCATAATATATCCTTCCAATGGACCTTCCTTTCTTTGTTTTGCTCCACTTTTTCTCTTTTTTCTTCCATACCCATTTTAACGGGAACTCTGCATATGTTAATTCTCTTGCTTCACAGGATCTTGTTTGTCTCCATCCACTGTGTAAATTTTGTTATTCCCACTCTTTCTTTCCTTACGATCTTTGTTAAACCTGCATAATCAGATAAAATGATTTGTTGCTCATTCTCCAGGTGGAAAGGCAACCTTTCGATGCAGGGATGTCAAAAGTGTATTTTGAACTGAAATATTCTTCAACTCGCGTCATTGCCTGATATGTACGTGTACTTGAGGCACCTATTGATCTTATCGTTTTCTATTAGCGTTGTCGCTTGGTTATCACCTTTAGTTATATATATATTAAAGGTATTTTATCGATAGAGATCTGTTGCATACCTTAACTTGTGTGTGCCTCCCAACAACTCTTCGTGCTGGCGGTGGACACCCTTGGGAGGCTGATGCGACACACCCTACAGACCGGCATCCTTCAGCAGCTGCATCCCCGGCGAGCCATTCCGGCGATCTCTCTTTACGCCGATGATGTGATGCTTTTCTGCCATGCCACTACCGAGGAGATTGCCGCCGTCAAAGGTATCTTGGACGTGTTCGGTACGGCTTCTGGGCTCCGAGTGAATTACGCCAAGAGCTCGGCCACGGTCCTTCACGCCGGCGACTACGGTGAGGGGCTGCTGGAGCCACTCGGGTGCCCCGTCGTGGCCCTGTCGGTCACTTACCTGGGCATCCCGCTCTCCACTCGCCGCCCATTCGTAGCACAGGTGCAACCCCTCGTCGACGCGGTGGCGGGCCGGCTCCCTTCCTGGAAAGCTTGGCTGATGAACAAAGCGGGACGGCTAGCGCTCGTCAAGTCGGTGCTTAATGCAATACCGATCCATCAACTGCTAGCGCTTGCACCCCCAAAGAAAACCCTGAAGCAATTAGAGAAGATTCAGCGCGGGTTTCTTTGGGCCGGCCGCGCGGACGCCCACGGTGGACATTGCCACGTCACTGGCGCAGGGTTTGCCGCCCGCTTGAATATGGCGGCCTTGGCATCCGGGACCTCGAGCGCACGGAGCTATCACTTAGGCTGCGCTGGCTATGGCTCACGCGCACGGACACAAATCGAGCTTGGCAGGGGCTGGACCTGCAATTTACGACGGAGGAGCGTGCGCTCTTTTATGCCTCCACGACCATGGCCATTGGAGACGGCAGGACAACCCTGTTCTGGGAGGATCGCTGGCTTGGCGGCCAATCCGTCCACGAGCTCGCGCCCATGCTTCTCAAGTGCATCCCCAAGCAACGCCAAAAATCGAGAACGGTGGCGGAGGCCCTGGCCGGCAACAGCTGGGCGCGTGGCATCCATGGTCTGCTCGGCCTCCCAGAGATTGGACAGTACCTTAAGCTCTGGCACTTAGTGCAGCATGTCGAGTTGTCCAATGAGCCGGACAGGCTGCTCTGGAGCTGGACAGCCAACGGCGTCTACACCGCCCAGTCTTGCTACCGGGCAACTTTCCAGGGTGCGACGGGCTGCCACTCCTGGAAGCTCATTTGGAGGAGCTGGGCACCGCCCAAGGTGAAGTTCTTCCACTGGCTGGCATGTCAAGATCGCTGCTGAACGCGGAGAGACTTGCACGTCGTGGCCGGCAACACCACCCACGGTGCCTTCTGTGCGACCAGGAACCGGAGACGATCGGGCATCTGATGCTCACATGCCCATTCAATAAGCAGACATGGCATGAGGTCCTATCTTGGCTGCGCTTGCCGGCGCCGGCGCCCGAGCACAACGGCTCGCTCATGGATTGGTGGCTGCGCGCAAAGGAATTCACACCGCCAGCGCTTCGCAAGGGGCACAAATCCGTGGCACTTTTGGTGCCGTGGATGATTTGGAAGCATAGAAATGCGTGTGTTTTCGACTATGTGAACCCATCGCTGAATGAGCTTGTAGACAGGATTAAAGACGAGACCAGATGTTGGGCAAAGGCTGGAGCTCAAGGGCTCAGGGTCGTTTTGCCATCATCCTGGGATGTTCACTGAGCCTCTGTTGGTTGTGTGTAAAAACTGCCTCCTAGGAGGATGTAAATTCACTCTCTTTCCAATGCAATGAAACGCAAAAGCCATTTGCGTTTTCTCGGAAAAAAACTTGTGTGTGCCTGATATTTCCCACTTCTATATGTATCTTCCATCATCTTGTTTTCTATATACTGGTTATCCATCTTCACCTACGGTGGTATTGCTGTCATATTTTTTAGGAACTTTCTTATACATGTGTTGTCGACCATGCCACATCGTCCATGCAACATGTAGTTCTCAACCACTACATATCATTATGGATCAACTTGTCTTGAATTTTATGACTATGTGGGCATGTGGGAGATTCCTTTTTTGGAACTTTATTGTGTATATAACTGCAATTTTAAAATAACCTTTAGTTATTTTTCTATAGAGAAATAGTAAGAGGTGTGATCAAGCAGTTGGGTATTACTTGCGAGTGTTTTTCTAAAGTATCCCCTTTCTCTTATGTCTCTCATGAACTCCTTGACCTTTATGTGGAACACTTGGTCAACAATTTCAGGTCTTTCTGATGCTGTTTGGCCTAGTTCTTGTAGCATTGATTGAATTTCCGACTAAACTGTGTTGCACGTGAATGTCACAAATACGTTGGGATATCCAATCCATCGACATATTGTCATAGCGTCCTGGTAGTTTTTTGCTTTGTATCTGGGGCTATCTATGAAGCTTGATGGCAGCAGTATCCTCCCTCCTACTTGGTCAGCCCTTGTATCTCCTTTCTCTGTTGCGTCTTGCAAGCCAACATATAATTCCATTCTTAGGTTTCCTTGATGTCTTTTGATCAAAATGCATGCAAGGACATCCATAATGAACTGCAATGTAAGCTTTTCACACATCATCAAGTGCATCAGTTGGTTTATACTTTGTTGTAGATGATACACATAGTATTCTAGCATTGTTACATGCTTTCTCTTGCATTATGCATCTTCTTTTGATATGTATAAGGTAAATTTTCTTTGTAACCATCTTCTCCATAGGGAAACAATAATGGATACTTCTTGGCCATGAATTTAGGATTGTTCTCTGAGATTCTTCTTGGCGTCCTGTCTTTGTACTGAACAATGATATCCAGTCCTTTTCTATTTTCTGTTGTACCACTCACAGTCAAGGCTGCACCACATCATTCACACTTGCATATTGGTTATCCAAGGTTCTGAATTTCCATATCTATCCTTTCCGATGTCATGTTAAAGTTTTTTAATTTAGCATCAATTAAATGTTAGTAATGTCTGGTCTTCTTCATTCTAAAAACACACTTATAATAGAGCTCACATATCTAGTGTTCTTTCCCTTTTCCTTGATTTTGCCCTGGTAAAATTTGTGTTACTTTTAGTCCTGTTCACGTGCTTAACAAAAATATCAGGTTCATGAGGTATAATATTGTCGATTTTGATCGAAGCTTGTTTCTTACCTCTTAGTCTTGCCAGTCGCTGGTTGTGCACTGCTCTTGGTTTGTATTTTCTTTTGTCTTGAGCTATCTCTGTTGAATAACTTTCCCTCCATAAACATAAATACCATTTGGTAGAAATAAGAGGAAAATTTTGCACAATCATTTTATTACTCGTGGTAGTGATGAATGTAGATTGACATCTAGACAGGGCATGGTTCCTTGTGGCAATCAAACAAATTCAGTGATCCACCTTGTGAGGTGGCATGTGAAATCTCTCTAAATGAACACAGCTTGGAGTATAACTGAAGTATCGTTGATCCATTGATTGCATATAGGTACTTACTGGAGGTGGTCGTCTGATTCCTCGATGGAGCCGATGACAATTGAGGAGAGTCGACAAAGGAGATTGGGGATGACAATCGAGGAGAGTCAATATAGGAGTTTGTGGTGCTAGCAACCGTTGGAGGAAGACGATGTTGATAGGGGGCTCTTAAGTCGAGAGGAAAGCTAATTAAAAGATAAAAAGAAGGTACTCCAAGACCCTGGGGAATGTGAAAAGGAATTCGAGCATCCATCGGCATGTCCTTCTTTTCTGGTTATACGGCGTACTACCTGTGTAACTAAATATAAAATGTTTTTGCAGTTCAAATTTGAACTCCAAAAACATCTTATATTTAGTTATGGAGGTAGTACAATAGTGCACGCCGTCATGTGCGTTGTCGACTCAGGTCTATGTCTGCACTAATTACCATAGACCAGTCTTCACGGTGAGCTAATCAGCCATGAAGCCATCTAAATAAAGCTAATCCAACAATTTACCCCTAGCTTCCAGCTGCCCACTAATCGATTCTTGTACAATGTCTCTGAATTCTTACTGCCCAATGGGTGACATTCTCTTCTACAGTGGACATGCAGTGCTATCCAGATCGAGCGCAACGTGTGGTGAATGTGTGTATATGGAGAAAAAAAATCAAGACTTGAACCACGTTCCTAGAAGGCAAGTATTGGATCAATCTTGTAGGGTCTCATGGTGCACGTGCGTACATTGGGCAGAAAAATTAGAACCTGAGATACGTACCTAGCTCTTTGTTACTGCTTACTTGTAGGCAAGTCTTGGATCGATTTTGTAGGGTTTTGTCTTGCATGTGTGTACATGGGGCATGCAGATTAAAACCTGAGCCGATGATGGTAGGTAGATCGGCCATGGGCTGCGGAATACGGCGGCTGCCTTAACCTTGTTGCTGATGGTTGGTCGACCGGCCATGGGCTCCGGAATATGGCGGCTGCATTAATCTTGATTGATCTTCATAGATAGGACCAAGCTAGGGCATCCAAGAACATGGTGGCAATGTCGTTTGAGGATGGAGAGCCCGCAACTTTGATTGGCTTTTCTTTCTATGTCGATTGGCTGTTTGAGATAGAAAAGTTGGGCAGCTACATAATTCCATAGCATGGTGGGTAATTTTTTTCCAACTTCAATCTAATCTAATGGTTGTGGTTTATTGATTTACTAAATAGATGGACAGATGTTTCTAATTTTTGTGAGAATTTCTAGTATATATCTTTTTTCTGGTTAACCCGTTAAGTACTTTTTATATATAATAGATAGATTTCTAGTATATATCTTTGTTCTAGTTGACCCGTTAAGTACTTTTTATATATAATAGATGCACGAGCATCTTGCTTGTAATTATATAACGCAAATCACGAGCAGGAAGTGACATTTTTTTACACAACCACGTTAACATGGCCACATAAATCACTAGCTAAAGTAAATACCATTATACTTATATCCCGATGCAAAAGGTTGAGTACATGTCCGAAGAGTAGAGTCGCACACACGCACTCTGTCTCTCAGAATCTCTCTCACACACATCAGTTACGTGACGCCCACTTAAGCAGACACGTATGTTACAATTTGTGCACCCGTGGGTACACATGATGCTGCACATTTATTTAAGCCGGACGGCGAACCCAAACAGTAGCTGCATTCATTCCCCTCTGGCCACCTCTTCTTTGGTCGCCGTCACCCGGTAGCCATGGCCCGGCCGAAGGTAACAACATACGCCATGCTCCTGCCGGATCGGCGCTTTTTTTAATATGGATATTTTAGTGGTCATGCATGCATCTTTTGGTGCTAGCACTCCTATATAAGGGTTGACCGGTCGCTTCCCGTGGACGTGCACGGGCGATGGAAGAGGAAGGAGAAGGGAAACGGGTTGTGGAGTAACGTTTTTTACCACAATTTCTTAGAAAACTGAGTGCAATAATTGAGTAATTTTGCAAACTACCAGTACTACATCTGAAACGGTTCAAAACCTATACTCCCTTGCCAGCGCGCGTTTCCCGCATGAAACGGTCAGCGTCACCCTGGAGCGTCAGTGCTGCATTAATGCCCAGCCAGAGCGGAGGAGACCTCTCTCTGGCGCCGGCTTTGAAGTGGCGCGATGGCCGAGAGAGCGCCGCTTCCCGGTGCACGCGACTGCTCTGCGTCGAGACTGGCCATAGGCCCTATTTGGATCCATGGGTTAGAGTTAGTTTGAGCTAGTTGGGGCTCAAATAGCCCTAAAGTATCCAGGCATAAGGGTTTAAATTGGAGCAAGTTGCACCGAACCCACCAAAAAAAACTATCCCACCCAAAAGGTGCTAACCGGAGATAGTTCTCATTGGGACCACTGAAAAATCACTTTTCTCTCTCCATCAAGTGCATTTATTGTCAATCTAACCTTGTCACTCAAACACCTCTTTGGCTATAGTTAGTTCAGGGTTACTCATGAGTTAGTCTAACCTCTAGCTAAGTTAGAGTATCAAATAGGAGCAGTATAGGACATGCAAGTTGCTCAAAGCATACAGTCAAATTCGTACGTGAAAGGATTTTTTTCTTTTTGAAAATGGAACGTGAAAGGAACTTCTTTTAGAATGCTCTTGGCATGGCGCTAATATGTGATGAGTTAACCGACCTCAATAGACGGCAAAAACGCCAGCCCGTCGCACTTTGAGAGAGACGAGGAGGGAGAAGCGATACATGCTGCTGGATTACTAGAGATAGGTGCCACACGGAAGCCAAGAAATATGGTGATAGCGTGGGTTAGCCATGTACTAGTATGATGTAACTATAATGGGCTGCCGTGTTCCGTACTCTTTCAGTCCACTGTGGAGATTTTATATCGCTGAATAATATTAAATATTATGTGTAGACGCTCCACCACGAGGTTCCTTGCTCCTTCTCGGTCGTCGGAAATCTATGTTCATCCACTCTATTTTTTTACATGAGCTTTGTTCATTCTTTTGCCAACACGCGAGACATCTAGCATCAAGGTGCACGTGTTATGCAAGGATCATTCCATCTATATGAAGAACACGTGGGACTGGAACTACGAGACGGACATGTACCCAGGAGTGGACGTACAAACCTAAGTAATGTAGCGCAGTAAGTGAAGTGGAAAGACACAAATGGTATGAACATGTGTGGCATATGGGGTGTGTTTGTTTGCGTTCTCGTCTCAGCATAGTTGTTCCCTCTTCATGCATGCTCAACTCAACACCCCTCTTCATGCATGCTCTTTTCATGCATGCTTCTAGTGTATTTGTGCTAAACTAGTGTGGATTCATGCACCCTCCATACACTCTACCAAACACCTAAAAGTGGGTCGAGAAGGGAACTCTTGGGCGGCATTTGTCTCTTACTACGTACTACCACTAAATGTTGTACGTGCAATGCACAGTGGTGTTATGGAGTACGTGCCTAGTACTCTACTACTACTATATTAGTTGGAGGCACATATTAACTTTTATATTTGTTTACGTGTATGACCCAAGACCTTCCAACTAGACGTGTCTTTCTCTCCAGGTCGCACTTTGTGTCGTTCATACCACTAAGTACTACTACGTGTGGTCTCCGACCCAGAAGTGGAAGAAGTGGAGACACTCTATCACGCTGTTTTTTTTGCGCTGGGCTCTACCACGTTGTTCATGTCCCACTCCTTTCGCTGACATATGGGACATCCAGCACGTGCCGTGTTTGGCACTCTTTGTCGTAAGAGTTGAAACGCTATCATTCATCAGAAATAAAAAATAATTAAAAATCAGCAGTGATATTTTTTTTGAGAACCAATCAGCAGTGATACTATACCACGTGGTTTCCTTGCTCCTCGATATCGGAAAGAATACTTCCGTTCGCCAACATATGGGACGTCGACCATCCTGGTCCACTTGCCATACACGCAGAACTCCAAGGGAGAGTCACCCCAATCATCGTGCCGTAGTAACAATGACTAATGAGCCATCAAATCACAGGCCCACTTCCCACTTTGAAGTTGCTCGGATGAAGGAACCATCATGACTTCGTTGAATTCCGCTTCTTGAAGAAAACTACTGTACCAGTAGTACTGCTAGCTACAATAGTTACTCCAATGGAGCCCTCCTTTCATTCATAGGATAGGAATTTTATAGGAATATGAAAGTCATAGGAAGTGAGATGACATGCATCTCAATTCCTATAGAGAAAGAGATGCCATTTGATGCATATGATAGTAATTTTTCCATTTCGTCTAGGCTAATGTACTGGTAATTTGATCTAAAAACTACAGTAGTAACTAGTAGTACTGGTACATGCTCGTACTCAGACGCAGACACACACACTAACTACTAGTACTACTACTTCTCACATGCTGGCCAGACGCCGTTGTCCCTCCCGGCTTTATCAGCGACACCCCACCATGCTTGGATCTCAGCCGACCTTTCTGCAGTAGCGCGTGCGTCCTCTTCTTTCTTGCAGCGGCGGGCCTCTCTTTTCTTGATTGCTTTCTGACTTTTTCGCTCCCTTTGTGCGGCTTTGGCCGCCTCTTGCTCTACCGCCCATTCGGCCTTGGCATCTTCAAATTCCTCCCACATAGGTGTGAGGTCGCGAGAAGCGATGAACTCGGCACGGCGGGATGCCATCGCTTCCCTACCATTTTGTGTGCGGTCATGGGCGGCGAGGAACTCAGCGCGGTGGGATGCCATCGCTGCCTTACTGTTTAGTGTGTAGTGCGGTGGCATGAACGACGCTTGGTGAGAGCTCTGGGTGGAGTGGCCGGACAACCGTATAGTGCATTGGTTTGTCAAGAGCTGAAGGACAGAAGACGAAGGAAATTTGGATTCCCCTTCAATACTGGTCATTTATTACCGAGTAAAATGCATTGGCGGTCATCGAACTTGTCTTGATAGCTCACTTTGATCATTGTATAGGAGATATGGTGATTATACGGTCACTGGCTCAGTGTATAGCTCCGTATTTGTCTGGTTGACAAGTCAAACAGTCCGCATGCGCCTCATCAGCTCATGTTCTTTATCTATCTACGCGGGCCTACCTGTCAATGGAGTAAGAAATACTGTAAAAACCAAAATTATGCATATGTGGGGAATCAAACCACGGACTCGTCGCTGCAACACACCCTCGTCAGCCAAATGAAAATGAAATACTTCGCGTCAGAAACTCACGCTCATGTTGTCAAAGCATGCTAATGCATGCAGGTCGCCCTCTAAATCAAAGTCCTGCTCATGGCGCAATGCAAACGGCGAGCCCATCACCTGCGCGCCCCGGCGGTGCCTGGCATTACTGTTTAGACGTTTGATGGAGGCCTACGTGAATGCCGAGCATGTATTCACTTGGCTCAACACCAACGGTCATACTCGAAGCGCCTTGCTCATGTACATCGTCCATCACAACGACAATCTATAAAACAGCCTAGCTAGAGAGAGTACTATGGCACCGAGTATGTACTATCGTGAGCGATCGATCTTAGTGCCACTGCACACAAGTGTGTGTCTGATCGATTCGTCCATTATTCGTAAGTTATGCATGGTTGTGAGGTGTCTATGGTGGTCGTTGAAGGCTAGCTGGCGACAAGAGCGGTTGTCAATACGTGCCGCATATGCTTCAAAGGCTCGTCATCCATGAGTTCACACTTTACCACCACGCCAGCGTCTGACCGCCCTGGCCTACCAAAACCCCTTCCATCGCTAGCGCGCGCTTCCCGCCTGAAACAATCACCGTCTCTCCATAACGTCTATGCCGCATTCACTGGACTTAACTGCAGATGCAATTGGTGTGTCACTGACATGCGGGCCAGATGCCCGTTGGTCCCACATGTTAGTAACCCAACGCATCTGCAGTTAAGTCACTGAAGCAGTGTTTGCATTCATGCCCGACGAACCTACTCCGGCTCCAGTTGTGCATCCGTGTGCCACGGCTCATTTCCATTCGCCCTCTATATTAACTTGAGCCCCAGCTCCCAGCCATAGCCAAAGACCCACACTTATTCTCCTCCGGTCCCTTCCTTCTGTCGGCACCACTCCAACCATGGCCTACTAGCGCTCCGAAGTTCTCTTGGACGTACTGTCGCAGGACCAGACAAGGGACATCAGCGGCTCTGCTCCGGGCGCGCTCCAAAGCTCTCTTCGACTTACTGTCGCAGGAGCAAACGAAGGAGATCGCCGCCCCCCCCCCCCCGGCCGCCCTCCGCTGCCACGACCACGAAGCCGGCGTGCGTGCGCGGGCGCAGCCGGCAGCGAGGAAGAGCAGTACACGGTAGGTCTCCGCCGCTCTGGTCCCAGGAAGGCCACCGCTACTCCATTCAGTCGACGCCAAGCTTGGTGGGGTAAACATCGGCGGCCAATTAGCCGCTTGACGGCGACGTGGATGCGGAAATCTCAAGAACCTTGTGCTCCGGAGGAGGAGGTTATCGAGGTGGATGAGGAGGAGGCAAAGGCAATGGTCGTCTTTCTCGGGTTCATGGCTGGACATGGTGGTCGGGCGCCGGCGATCGTTTAGATTAGGTTTACAGTAGGTTTTAGTACGGTTTGTGCGAAATATGTAATGAATTTCGTCCAGTTTGTAGGAAAAGTTTTTGAAATGTAATGAATTTCATCCGATTAATTTGAATTTGCTTTGTTTGCATGAATTTAGTCCGATTAGTTCAATTAGTTGTCGAAAGGTATGCGGGCAGCATCGCGGATGGCATCCATTAGTGTCCTCGGACAGATGCCGGTGTAAATTTGTGAGCCAGCGCTGGAGATGCCCTAACTATCATGCTATAATCGCTAACAGTGCTCCATTATTTGGCAGGGAACAGTTATCCCTCGATCAAAATCAGATCCGTGGTGTTTCGCACTCCTCCCACGTAAGAGTGTAAACTCTTGCTTAAATAAAAATGGAGCAAGTGGACGGCACTGTAGCACATCATATCACTCAAATTGGCCCGCCTAACAAGCGGGAAAGCACCACCCTCGTCATTTTGTTCTGGATTTCCATCGATCTATCGCGCGAAAATGTTACGCTTCGCAAGTTCTAAAGGAAAAGGCGGCACACTTACAACTCGTACGCGTCGCACCCCCAACAGTCCAGCTCGCACGCCACTCACTAGAGGGGACACGCATTGTCTTGCAATTTCACTGACATGTGGGATTGTAATTGAATAAACCATCGATAGCCGAAATCTAATCGCTCGACGGGCGTCGGCTGAGAAGAGAGAAATGGTGGAGGGAGAAGAGATCGCCCGCCCGCCATGCACGGAGTCCAAGAAATATATGGTGATAATGTGAGGTGGGCCATGCTGGAGTCCGGACCGCTTCCGGAGCCCGCTCTGACCGCCCTGGACCCTCAAGACGCCAGCTACCCCACCGCATGCATGCATAGCAAGTAGTACCAGTAAAAAACTGGGCTATAAGCCCGCTTATGTGGAGGAGAGGGAGGCATTGACAAAGTCAAGGAGTGTGCTCTGCAAGAGCCCGTCTCTACACATGCTCCTAGGTATAAAAATAATAATTCTAAAAAAGGCATAAAACAATTGTGTCTAAAAAATAAAGGTAAAAAAACATTTGAGAGGAAATAGATAGAGAGAAAGTGAGAAAAAGTTGTAACCTCATAGTCAACAATATGGAAGCATTACATGAGGAAGGACAAGTTCACTGGGCTGCCGTGTTTCACACTCCTCCGTTGTAATAGTGGAGACAATAGATTTCATCAAAAATAAACAATGAATACTCATTGCTCATCCTCTATATCGAAAAGAATACTTTCATTCGCCAACATGTGGGACGTCGACCATCCTGGTACACCTGCCATGCACAAAATTATCCTGGTTTACCCCGGTCGTATCGCAGGCCCAACCTTTCCCACTGTAAGTTGTTCGGACGAAGGAACCATCATGACTTTGTTGAATTCCGCTTCTTCAAGAAAACTTACTGTACCCGCGAAGATTGGACGGCACTGTACCACGTCATATCACTGAAACCCACTAGGCCAAACTAGCCCACCTAGGTCATCTATTTTGGAATAGAGGGAGTACGTCTCTGCACTGCTATGATTTTGTGTTGTACATCTCTGTACTTTTGCTACGATTTCCCTTCCCTATGAACCAAATGAGGCCTGAATGTATCCGTGTCGACTATTGTCTGATCGATCGCTAAGCCTACAATTTTAGGAGCTAGGGCTATTGGTCGATCGATGACGGATAAGTATAAGCATACCACGAGCTCATCAGCCCCAACGTTTCTCTTTGGTGAGTGTTTTGCAAGAACTATAGCTCGCACAGTAGCTAGCCTAATAACACCAAGAATCATCAAACAAGCCCTGCTGACATGATAAACAATTCAGACTTACATCTAAGCATGCCATATATTACATCAAAAGCTGGTGAGGATACATCTGTTTCCATAACACGGAGAGGGTTCGGATGATTCACTATCAAACAAAAGTAGCAAGTACTGCCCACACAAGACAATGCACTAGCCCTAAGATGGTTTGATAACCCGCATCATTCTAGTAATTAAACACAGGGCAATGCAAACTACCCTGAAGGATTAGCGCGACCAACTATTTCTTGTCATCGATCTCTCGGCCAATGACCACAACATAGACAGCGGCATGGGAATCGATCTCTGGGATGATGTCCATAGGACTGACCGCGACATCGAAAACGATCTCTGGGGCGATGTCGACAGGATGGACAGCGGCATCGGAATCGATCTCCGGGGCGATGCCAACAGGACGGACCGCGACATCGAAAATGATCTCTGGGTGTTGTCCACAGGACGGGCCGCGACATCGAAATCATCAAGGACGTCCACTGGCACCTGCACAACCCTAACATATTAGCAAGCACATTGCAAATAATGAAAAACCACAACTATGGTAATAAGCCATTATTTTTTACCTTGTGCAGCTCACCGGGGGATCTGATCCCTCCGGGAGCCATCTCCTCGTCCTCGGTGGGGGCCATCACCTTGCCAGGGGAATAATGCTTCTCAACAGCGACTATCTCCTCAAACTCGGCCTTGAGCCTCGCATAGGTGGCCATTAGAGTTTCTGGGATAGGCACGGTGGGGCCCTTGCTGTTCTTCTAACTTTCTTTGAGGAGTTCGTCCGCCAACGTCGTCAACTCTTTGGCCAGTGCTTGTTTCTTGGAGTTCTTCGTCTCCATGGGTTGGCCCGCCAACATGGTTAACTCATTGGTCGGTGCTCGCTTCCTGGAGATCTCTGTCTCCAGTTGGTTGTCCGCCGACAACTCTTTGCCTAGTGCTCCAGGATCAATCAATGAACTGACAAAAAAAAGCAATCGAAAGGAAACCACAATCGCAATGAAAATGGGAAAAGAATAGGATGTGAGAATCGGTCGGTGCTTCGCAAAAAGAAGATTCTTGGAATGAAAATATAGTAGCATAACTGATTCTCCCATGTTTCGTTCGTTAGTACAGAATAAAAATGGCAGAAGTGAGTAGCCTAGAGTGAAGTTTTCTTCAAGAAAGGGAAGAAAGGGCTTCAACGTGCATTCCAGTGAAATGATGGTTGCGTCGTCCAGTCCAACTTGGAGGCCATCTTACCACTACCGGTAAAGGTGTGGGTTTTGTGATATGACGGGTCATGACGGCCACACCAGGGTGACAGGTGAGTCTCGACTGTAGCACCTCGCTGTGATTTGATGGATGGCATGCGGACCCGGATGCTTTGATGTCCCGCATGTAGATAGAGTGGCTAGTCATATAGGAGTGCTCAATATTGTGCACCGCGACCAAGGCGGAGAGGAGAACGAGAGAACTACATAATTAATACATGACTTTAATTAAGGTAGTTTTGTAAAGTACGAGATACATTCCTCCAATCGCAAAATGCCTTGGTTCATGAGATTTGAGATTTGAGCCCTATAAACCGGGAGGGAGGGAGTACTGCACGCGGTGTAGTCTAGTCACTTGTTGAAATCTCTAGAAAGGCAAATACTCCTTTCCGGTTTACAGGGCCATACTACTCCCTCATTCTAGGTGTGTAAGTCATCTTACAATAACCAAATAATCCCAAAACACTTAGGCGCGGTGCATTAACCTCTACCTTGTTTCTTGACATATCAACCAATAAGAGATGAGAGGTGTGCATGCTTTTAATGACTTGAGACTACCAAACACGACATGCAGTGGCTAGTTCATTGCATGCAATGCTATTAATTAGCAAATAAATAGTGGTGACCCCAAGAGGAAACGGTGCTAAGCGCGTGGACCTATGCAGAATGAGTATCAACCAATGGATGATGGAGTTTAATTGTTAAGCAATTCAGTGATGGAAGCTTAGCTACAAATTCAATGACTTACCCACCTAGACGGAGGGAGTAGCAAGTACTAGTACTACTACAATAGTGGGCTCAAATAGCAATTTTGTCTCATGCAAGAGCCTGGCTACTATATGTGTGCTCCATGGCACCGCACCATGCGAGCGTTCGCAACTGCCACGTTCGGGTTGCGCTTGGCTCTTCACCTCTTTGAGAAGACGAACAATGATGTTACTCCTACTTCTAAAGTATCGAATCCACTGCTGCATGTGCGTCCACCTCGTGCGGGAGGGATAGCGTGTAGCGAAAGCTTCTACTTACTGCTCCTGCCTTTGTGTCTATGACAGGTGGGACCAACAGGTGGTTGGCCCTCCTATCATGTAGCCAAATGCAGGTGCAGTTAAGGCACTGGAGCTCAGTCCGCGAGGGAGAGGGCGTTGTAGTAATCAAACTTCTCGGTCTTGTACGAGTTGATGTGACACATCAAAGCACTGCACTCGATATAAGTCTTTTTACACATTTCAAATGGACTACAACATATGGATGTATGTAGAATATTGTGCTTCATATGTAGTCACTTGTTGGAATCTCTAAAAAGTCTTATATTTGGAAACGAAGGGAGTGCAAGTGTACGACGCATGCATGCATGCCATGACTTTCCTTTTGATACTTGCATGTGTTGATTTGATGCAACTTGCCAAATTTTGACTATAAACTTAACTAACCAAATTTTCATGCATGTCACAAAAAATTACTGGGCTGTTCGGATTGTGACTATGTTTGTCTTATGTTGCCACATTATTTTTCCCACACTTGCCTAACTTGAGTTGCTCAAATTGTTAGACACACTTTGGCTTGCCTAAGGGAATCTTGTCACAGTTTTTGTGTCTATGACATGTGAGGTTCACTGCTAATAAAAAAATTCTTGTCTTAGGTGTGGCTAATAAAAAAGACTTATATTTAGGAATGGAGGGAGTAGAAAATATAAATAATAATGCATGTTGGGGCAACCCACGTTTCCGCTAATTTTAGCCGTGGGCTTGTTCACAGATTTTACGAGGGAGTGGTTGTTCATTTAATGGAGGGACTTTTAGTACCAGACTTGAATGATACAAAGTGCGACCCGGCACACCGTAACACCACTTAGTACAAGCAGGTAGCTATCTCAAAAAACAATCAACAACTAAAAAACCGTGATCTGGCATGTAGTACACAATTTTAAATGATTGTTTTGATGGAGTGAAAAAGGAAAACTACCCCACTACGTATATATAGGTCGGAGCCTCCGCGCTTGCTTGCTAGGGTTGCTCTATTCACACACTCTCATCCTCTCCAGATTTAAACAAGATAGGGGTGGTAACACTGTCTTTCTCCCTTCAAAAAACAATGTCTTTCTATCCTCACCGCTGGTTACAGATCCGGATGTATCCCCCTCCGCCGGTGAAGGGGAGGAGTAGCAGCGTTTAGGCCGTCGTCGACAGCGAGGGAGGAGACCCACTGCCGGCTGCACCGTTAGCTCTGGCCGAGCGCCGGCGCGGGAGGTCCTCTGATCCCTTCGTCGTTGCCTGTGGGCAGATCTGGCCTCCTGCCGCCCACCTATCCACATCCCGACGACCTTCAGGTATATCTTCGTTCAAAACCGCCTTAGCACTACTTCCCCAGCTTGCTACGTTGCTGCATGTGCATCATTTTCTACCTCTCAGCCCCTCTCGATTGGATGGTCCAATGTCACCTTTTTTCTTCTTCTATTGTTAGAGGTAAAGCTACTTCATGGAGTCCAATCATGTACTCCCTCCATCCGAAAATACTTGTCATTGAAATGGATGTATCTAGATGTATTTTAGTCCTAGACACATCCATTTTGATGACAAGTAATTCCGGACGGAGGGAGTACTTGGTTCAAACAAGAAATAAAGTGGGGGTGGGGGAATTTAGTATGTACATCGGACTTGGTACAAACAAGAAGGAAAGGGGGTGAAAGTAGTACAGACTGGTCATCCACCCGGTCTCTTGGTTGAAAAGGGAAATATAGGGGTAACTCTGTACACAGTGGTATGACCAGGACTAGATTTGCTATCCACACATAGGAGTAGGTGGCTAGAGTGAACAAAAATGGGACCAACCCAGATATGTTTCTTGGATGTTTGTTTCTCGGGGCAACAAACTATGAATCACCACTTTATGCCCCTGTTTACGTACATGGTGCTGGACTGCTGGTGCACCACTGTCCCATGCCCTTATACCAAATATTTAGCTGTTCTTAATCTAATGTCCCTGGTAAAAATGAATCCATGCAACTGTTATAAGCCATGACAAGTTTAGCCAAATGTTTTTGCCTGTAATTCTTTGAGACTCTGACTGTTTCCTCTGTACCTTTTTGTGCAAACAGGGATATCCAATTCACCTGGTTGCTGCTGTGACCTTTTGGTGCACTACACAAAACTTTTCTTAAAAGAAGTGACTTTTGTGTTGTTTAACTGGAATGTCAGAATGGAGCAGTTGGTTCATTTCGGTGCAACTGCACAAAGGGAGATCTGTGTTCCAATCCTGATCATCCATATTGGCGCCATAACCTTCCTTTAGGTAAGAATGATATTTAATGCATGTGTTCATCTCTGTTTTCCGACTGCCATGAGAAAATAATGCTATTTTTTACTAGTACACTTGTACTCCCTCACTGACAAAACCAATTCTGAAATAGAAGGCCAATCATGTACTTGGTTTCACCAACTGGTGAGGAGAAAGAGAAACAGAGCATGAAGAGGAAGAAGAAGAAGAATAAACAGTGCTTGCTGAAGCCAGAGGCCTCAGTCGAGGCCATTCAAGGGCTCCGGCAACGACTACCTTACATGTGAGACAATCCTCCAGGGAGCCCTTCCACTTCTGTTGTCTCACTTAATTAATTAGGAGTACTTAAGTACCACTAATTTATTGCTGCCTAATTTTCCTGTCGGAGTTAAACAAATCTTTAGTAGGACCCTATGTTGAATCTTGTACGTATGTATGTTTGTCTATGGAGGTGAATCATGTGGTGGAGCAGGGAGGGAATATTATTAGTGTCATGACATAATAGTGCTATTGTTTTGCATGTCAATTTATTTCCATCGGTTCAATGAGGCAATGTTTTGCGTATTGTCCATCATGAATTTGATGCTAATGTTAGAGTAATATGCTAATGTCTTCCTATCCTTTCTCACTAAGCTAATGAAGGTTTCACCTTGTTCCTACTTGTGCAAACATGGATCATGTTGTGCCAATCATACATTTTAGTGGAACTACACAAGACAATACAATGAACTGTATCCCAGCCAGTGCTTTAACTCTGCTGGAAGTTCTTGATAATCTTTCGATATAATCTTAGCACTGGTAAACAAGAGTGATTTCAACCATACATTTGAAGTGCACAAAAATATATACTATTGAGTGATTCCATTGAGTGCTTTATCATCTCTTATGGGACTACATGAATAAGCTTTTTTCTCAGGTTGGTACGGGCCTAAGGCCTTCATCCATATTAGTT
Source organism: Triticum aestivum (assembly GCF_018294505.1). Classification (NCBI taxonomy): domain Eukaryota; kingdom Viridiplantae; phylum Streptophyta; class Magnoliopsida; order Poales; family Poaceae; genus Triticum; species Triticum aestivum. Next base: position 297,246,277 of record NC_057798.1, on the reverse strand, counting down.
TGCTGTCATCTCTATTTGTATCGTGCTACTGTCATGAGAAACTCCTTTATCTTTGCACGTTAATGTTTTGCAACCTATGATAAATGGCAATGCTTTGAGTGCTGAGCTAATGGCACTGACTAAATAAACTAATACCTCTCTTTAAGCAAGACTACTATGTTGCTAACTTTACCCATTAAGATAATGAGGGTGCTTCTATTTGTTAGTGTATGTTTCATCAACTAGTCCCACTATCACAGTAATCTCACTCTCTCAATATATGTGCCAACAGGGATGCTCGATTTTGGTGGAACTGCACAAAAACTTTGGGTGCTTCATTGCCTCGACAGCTTCCGTCCTTTCCTGTCAGTCGCTAATCTCGGCTTGCTTTCTTCCTTCGCTGTCAGTCACTTCGATTATCTCGGCTTCCAGTCAAAGGAAATAATAATTGATATGCTACCTCACATAGGTTGGTACTGGTCTTTATCCTGATTATTGTGCTTGTCATGTATTGGTAATTTGGTATTGTGCTACTGTTTGCCGATTTTATAAAGGAGTAGCTTGGAGCCTGAACTCACAGGAAAATCATTGCATTGGGTGATTTCAGTAGAACTGCACAAAATGATCAGATGGATAGATACTTATGCTGCTGCTATGTACTCCAAAATTCACTCAGACAAGCATTGATGTTGACAAGAAGTGCCTATATTCATCCGAGTATCAACCGGCGTCAACCAGTTGTCAAACTCCCAAGTATTAGGAGAGTGAACGCCAAAAATATTGCTTGGCGCATAGCCCAGAAGAACACAGTCCAGTCTTTGGTCCCAACTTGTGCCTTTTGGTTATCGGAAGATATGGTAGCAAACTGTATGACATGGAGTCCAAAGATTCCAGACAAGTTGGTTGAGCATATATTCATCGGGCACTTAATCAGTCTGCACACAAGGGATGATCCATTTTAGTTGAACTACACAAAAAATTTGGGTGGTTCATTTTCTCAACCGCCTCCTTTCTCATCTGCAATGTAGAATTTTGGCGAGCTACAGGACCAAGATGAGCCAGTAAACTAGTTGGATGAAAGTAGTGGCCAAGTTGCTCAAACCTCGCTCGGCATGAGGCCACTATTTGAGGATAAACCTACAAGCAAAGTTCAGATTGTCTGTGCTGCCTCTTATGTACTCGAAAGTTTACTCGTACAAGAATTAATTTTAGCAAGAAGTACCTCCGACTGAACACCATTTACCAGTCTGTAGCCTAGGTAATTAAAGTTCGTCCATGGATCATATTGGCTGTGATCTCAATCATTTGGATGCATAAACATACTAAACACGTGTATATTTGAATCTTTTTGTGAATTATGTATGAATATTATCGTGTGATCTATCAATCATTTGTATGCATAGAGATGCTGAACTTGTGTATATATATGAATCTTTTGAGTTGTTGATAGTGAATGTTGGCTGTGAATATGAACGTGTCCTGTGAACCAGAGTTTGATATGAATGTTTACCTTTTCTGTTGTATTTGTGTGTGAACTTGTTAGTATGCCTACCGTGGGGTATGTGACGTGTGGGTGTCAATGGCACACCTTCTTCCTGAGAAGAATTGCACCTACTTTGTTAGGGTAGCAACGGTGCATCAGCTCTTTTTAATATTATTATTACTCTGTCTTCCCCTCTCCCCAGCTCAACCCCTGCCGTAATGTTTTCGGCCTAAAAAAACATAGTACTGCGTTGTTTTTGGGGCTTGATGAAAAATCGATTGCTGGTTTCTGTAGGTTGGCCCGCCCAGCAAATGGGTTGCTGGTCCACCACGATGGAGTAGGAGGCTAAAAATACAAGTTGTATGGTGCAGAGGCAAGTAAAAAAACGCTGTCGAGAGTCATCCGTTGGAATTTTTTTTCTCCTTATGTGCTTCTTCAGTCGTGCCGCCGGCCCCCTCATTAATCTAGTTCGCTCGGGGATCTGGTATCATTTTTTTCTAGAGGGCGAACAAGTATCAGCTAGGCCTAGGTTTTGTATTTTAACATGCGTAGCCAACATGCGTAGCCCACGACATATGGAGACAGTGGTTTCAACTTATTTTTTGAGGTCCATACCGGCCTATGGGCTTTTTCTTAAAGATCGGCAGCCCAATGTATTTTTTTAATAAAACGCAGGTCTCTATTCTATTTATCTATATATAAGAATAATAATGCTATGTCCAATTTATGTTTTCCCTGCTGACCACATTATATATATTTATATTATTATTATTATCGTATATTTTATAGAGACTTGTATATACATTATAAAAACATCCCACGTGTTATTAACTTATAAAAGTAAATGTTTAACAGAAGTTGGCAAGGAAAATCCTGGTTGTTTTTGACTCACAGGCAAGGAAAATCCTGGTGATTGCGTACAAAAGCTTGCAAAGATTTTAAGGACCAATATAATAATAGCGCGCTCATTTTTATTTTGAGCAATAACTCACTAATTTGTTAATTAAAAATATTTATATATAAAATGCGCCTCTCCGGTTTATTTTTTGATATTAATTGCTCCTTCTAACATAACATTATATATATGACGAGCCCAGCTAATTCGTGTATTTCAAGGAAGTGCGAATGGGCTGGGATTTTTAGAAAATATAAATGGGCCTGCTTGACGCAAAATTATTTGTTCACCTAGCCCAGCAAATGGACTATACATTCTAGAAAACATGGGTTAAATATATGCCACATTTTTGCAGGCTGACATGTGGGCCAATAGGTCGAAGCCTAAGTAGGGCATTGTCAACTTGGTCAACAAATGATTATAACATCCACAGCCATTGGATTTATATCCAATGCCCGGCATGCACCTTCAATCTCTCGTCTTCTTCCTCCAACATCGCCGGGACCGCCTGGTCCATCCTCCGGCGGCTAGCGGCTTTGCTTAGCATGCATCGCTGGGAAGCGCTACACTACCGCCGGCCAAGCTATCCCTCCACCCCTCCACACCTCCTGTTATTCTCCACCGACTGCAGCCCCTCGCCGCACTAGAACCAGTTATAACCCTTCTCCTCCTCTCAATCTACGACTCCACTGCCGCGTCTTCCCATCTCTGAGTCGTTCCCGTCCGGGGCTTCGCCGTCGTCCACCGCCTCGTTGCGCTCAGTGCGGCATGGTCAACAAACGAGAGTCATCGGAAGAGGACTGTACGTGGAGAGCCTGACGGCTGGGACACACGAGGTCCATGGTCGCATGCAAGGAAAGTTCCTCCTTATTAAGCTGAAAAAATGTTTCCTCCACCTGACAGCTGGGACCCACCGGCTATATCTTTGCATGGGAGGAAGTGCCTCCTTGTTTTGCAAAAAAAATTATTCATCCTGTTGACAGCTGGGACCCGTCAGATTTGGTGGCTGACATGTGGGCCTACTAAGCGGACGTGTATACAAGGCTTTGTCAACTTAATCAACAAATGATTCTAGCAGCTGGACCATTGGATGTTAATCCAACAGCCGTGCTCCTTCTTCAACCTCTGTTCTTGCTCCTGTCTCCCGTGGGCGGCACCGCAGCTGTGCTGCCGCACACCCGAACCAGTCAAGTTTCCCACTCCTCTCCATCTGTGACTCCACTGCCCCGTCTTCCCCATCTCCGCATTGTTCCAGTCTAGGGCCTCGCCATCGTCCACCGGCCTTGGTGCGCTCGGCACGGTGTGGTCAACGTGGTCAACAACCGAGAGTCATCGGAAGATGACTGTACGTGAGAGGCTGAGTGTGGGCACGCACCACGCCCATGGACGCATGCATGAAACATAATGCGGCATGGTCAACTTGGTCAAGGAACGACTTCCATCGGAAGTGTACTGTACGTGGAGAGGCTGACAGCTGGGTCCACGGCCGCAGCAAGGAAGTGCCTCCTTATTACGCGAAAAATAATGATTCCTCCACCTGACAGCAGGGACACACTGGATGGGCCACCGTATTTTGCAAAAAAAATGTTTCCCCCCTGACTGCTGGGACCTACCTGACGGGCCATCGTATTTCGCAAAAAAAAACGTTCTCCCCGCTGTCAGCTCGGACCCATCGGAAGTGCCTCCTTATTACGCAGAAAAAATGGATACTCCCCCTGCTAGCTGGGACCCACCTTGGTGGGAGGCTGACTTGTGGGCCTACTAAGTTGATGGGGACGGAGGGGTTTGTCAACTTAGTCAATATGAACGATTCTAGCTCTAGTGACCGTACGATGTCCATCCAACGGTCGTAGTGCTTCTTCAACCTCTGGTCTTCTTGCTCCAGCCGCCCAAAGCAGCGCCAGTCGTGTCGCATGCTCCTGCCTCCCATGGCCGGTTGTGATGCCGTGGAGGCCTCACTGCCCCCTACTACTCCCGCCGCTGGCTAGGCCATCCCTCTACTCACCCACACCCCCTGTTATTCTGCAGCGGCGACAGCATCACACTGCAGCCGAATGAGTGAACCCTCATACTCCTCTACGCGTGGGCATCCACTGCCGCGTCTTCCCCAGCTCCACGTCGTCCCCTTCCTAGGCCTCGCCGTCATCCACCACCCTGGTGCTCTCAGCGCGGCGTGGTCAACGTGGTCAAGGAACGACTTCCATCGGAAGAGTACTATACGTGGAGAGGCTGACAGCTGGGTCCACGGTGGCCGCAAGGAAGTGCCTCATTACGCGCAAAATAATTAATACTCCACCTGACAGCAGGGACCCACCGGACGGGCCACCTTATTTTGCGAAAAAACGTTTTCCCCCTGACTGCTGGGACCCACCAGCTACATCTTCGCACGCAAGGAAGTGCGTCCAAAAAAAACGATTCGCCCCCTGACTGCTGGGACCCACCAGCTACATCTTGGCACGCAAGGAAGTGCGTCCGGGCAAAAAATAAAAAAACGATTCGCCCCCCTGACTGCTAGGACCCACCATCTACATCTTCACACGGAAGGAAGTGCCTGACAGTCGGGGCCCACCTGGTCGAAGCGTACGTAGTGTTGTCATTCTGGTCGCGAACGTGTACGTAAATACTGGTGGATGTAGAGGCGCGCACGTGTCGTAGAAGAGGCGCGCACATAGCATGTACACGTACGTACAGCGGCCAGTGTGCAAGAAAGAAAATACGGCCACGTACGTACATACGGACGGGGTCTCGAACGCCTACTCGCGCATACGTACGGCCAGGGCTCGTGTACATGGCTGGGTCGGAACGGAGAAACAACGTCGTCTTCGTGTTCATGGGGAGCCAACCGGCTGGGTCGGAACGGAATGCATCGTCGTGTTCATCGGGAGGGCTTGGATGGAACAGGCGATGGAAACGAGGCCTGGCGTACTGCAGAACATTGGAAACGGCCTTGTGTTCGACCGGCCACGTTCGAAACGGGATCCTATTCATCGGGAGGGGTCTGGCGTACCGCAAAACGGAGGAAACAGACTTGTGTAGGACCTCCTACGGTCGAAACGGGGTCATGTTGATTGGGAGGGGTGTGGCGTACCGCAAAACGGAGGAAACAGACTTGTGTTGGAGCGCTACGGTCGAAACGGGGATCCTGTTCATCGGCAGGGGTGTGGCGTACCACAAAACGGGACTCCACGGGATACTGTTCATCTCCACCGTCGACCTCCTCCAGCCTCCAGGGGCTACTGTTCATCCACCGTCGACCTCCTCCAGCCTCCACCTGCGACTGTTCATCCACGGGCTCCTGTTCATCCAGCCTCCACCGTGCACTACTCCACCGGCTACTATTCAACCACCCCTCTCCATGGGCTCCTGTTCAACCACCCCTCCACGGGCTACTGTTCATCCACCCTCCACCGTATACTGTTCATCCAGCCCTCCACGAGGTCGTCCTGTTCATCCAGCCCTCCACGGGGTCCAGTTCATCCAGCCCCAACCGACTCGATCGATCGAGGTCCTGTTCATCGAGAGGCAACGCGACAGGGTCCTGTTCATCCACCCCCACTGCTCACTGTTCATCCACCCCCCGGAAATGCTCACTATTCATCCAGAGGCAGCTTCAGTTAGTGGCTGTAGCGAAGGAATCGCTCGATCGGATTCAGTTAACAGCCATCGATCGATCACTCGGGTTCAGTAACGCGTAGCCTGCAGTGCAATCGCTCGGGTTCAGTTAGAGCCCAACACCTCGCTCGGGTTCAGTTAGAGCCAACGCCTCGCACACACGCGCGTACGTGTACGAGACAAACGCGCATCGCTCGGCCCCCGACCATGCACCATAACCGGGAACTCACTGAAATTTTCCTCGCCCTCGCTTCTTCCACGGTTTTTTCCATCATGGACGGCCCAAAGAATGTCATGTAGCTGCGTCTCCGACCACCCAGGATGAAAAGCCCATTTTCTATCATGATTTTTTGTCATAGAAGTAGTAGCCCACCACATCTATGATGATACCGGGTTTTGTCACAATTATCATCATAGAAGTGTAATAAGTATGACAGAAAAAAATTCGTTCGGCCCAAAATGTCACGAATGTGTCTTTGTTTTTGTAGTGCACACTAAAGCAGAAGCCACCTAGGAACGTGAAGACTACCTTAGATCCGAGTTTCCCGATCTCTTTTAAAGCCTAGTTTAGGAATCTCAGGGCGAGATTCTTGTAAGGAGGGTAGGTCTGTCACACCCTGCATTTTGTAACATGTCATTTGCATTAGTAAAGCATGAAAATTTGGACCAACATTTTTTTTGCATTATTTGGCTTTTTATTTGGATTTGGTTTTATCTGTGGATTTTCAAGTGCTCTTTAAAGTCAACACAACTCCACCTTGTATACTTCATCTCCTTGCCCCAAACCTCTACCCAATGATCATGCCATGTGTATAGTGCAGTATAGTATTTTCTTACAAAAATAATTTGGCCAAATAGTATTTTCAAGAATTAGTTTTCCAAAACCCCCTGAATTGAGGTTTGCACTACAAGTGCTTGATTTGGGGTATGAAAAATATTTCAAAGAGTATATTTGAAACCTATTAGATATAGGACTCCCATAAACCACAAAAATACAATTTTAAAAATATTTTTCCTATTTTATTTAAAGGCTTTTTGTTAAGTCTGGAAAATGGTCTTTAATAGGTTAAAATTAGTTATCTGTTTCAAAAATAATTGAGAAAACTCAGGGAAACTCAGTGGACATATATTTTCCATATATAAGGGTTTCAACACATGGTCATGTTCAAAATATTGGGCAAAACCCTCCAAAACCATTTCTGTCCATTTCAAGTATTTGAAATATTTCTATAAGAAATATTTTCCAATAAATCCAAGGAAAATCCAGCGAGTCACAAATTCATATTGTGATCACCTTGCAAAGCCTCATCTCAATTAAGGTCGTTTCGGTTCACCAAAATGCCCCAAAACCCTCTCTGACCAGAATCAAATTTTAAAAACTTTGTACTACCAACTTTCTCTCCTTGACCCCAACTTTTGTGAGCATGTTCACAGGACCAAATGAGGCCACTACACCAAGTGGTGCATCAAGGGAAGTGATTTGCTCAACTAGATCTACACAAGTTCATTTCTGCTAATTTCTAGGTTTGCCAAAGTTACATTAGCAAACTCTCCCAAATGAGCTCATCTTCCTTCTACCCAGTCATTTTGTCATGAGAAACACCCCTACCAAGTGGCACAAGAAGGAACTTAGTGCAAGTACCACAAAATCATATCAAACACCTTTCTGCATGTTAACTAAAAAGCCCGCTTGGGCCTCTTCCACTAATCTCCCTAAGCTGTACTTTTTACCACAAACCCTCCTAGTTCCCCTCTAGCACCTGGATGCTTTTCTGCCCGAGGAAGCAGATGAAGGGGGGAGAACCCCATTTTTCTTCTCTTGACAGTGGATTCCTCCCTCTATCTCGGCCTCCTTCTCTCACCTTAGCTTTTGCCCACGCCCCCTTTAGCTGCCAGACGCAAGTGGACGCGCAAGGACGCGGGAAAACCACGGATGCCGACCAAAGTCGCACTCTGGAGCGCCTGGCAGGGCACCCGACCGTTGATGCCGCTCCCCCCGACCACCTCGAGCCTCCCCCGCGCGCCAGTCGATGCACCTCGACGTCCGCTCCATGCCAGCAGGCCGCCCACTTGCTCCCGCGCCCTCCTCTCTCTCATGCAGCTCGCGCTAGAATGCCGCCCCGCTGGGCCAATGCTCTCGCCGCTCCTGTGGCCCGCCCGCATCTCGTCCCTCCCCTCCTCTCTCTCCCTGGCAGCCTAGACCACTCCCACGAACACCCCCGAGCCCTCCATTCCCTCTCTAACAGCCACCCAAACCGATCCCTCGGGCGACCGTAGGCCGCGCTTACGGTGGACCTCGGCTAGCCTATATAAGGCGACGCCGAGCCCCTCTCTCGCTTCCTGTCACTCTCGAGCACCCCCATTCTACCTCCCGCTCCACCCATTCGACCCCAGAGAAGCCCGAGCTCGAGATCAAGCTCTAGCTCCGCCACCTCTAGTCGTCGGTGCCCACACGCCGAAAACGGCCGGAACCACCGACACCCGAAGCACCTCCACCGCGTGACCTCGTCGTCGGCGAACTAGGCTGCTCCGGTGACCACCTCCACCCCCCCGAATGGCGACGCCCCCCTGAGTCCAACGGTGCCACCCACTCGACCTGTCGTGCCCTGTAGCGTCACCGATCCCGTATTTGACGAAGTTGCTGAAGAAGAAGAAGAAGGAGAAGGATTTGAAGACCTCGAAGAACAAGCCAATCAAGGCAAGCAGCCCTTTGACCATGACACTCCTCTTGTTCATCGGTACCCTTTTCCGATTGCATGATGATGAAATATGACGGTGGTAAACTTGTTGTGAACCACCACATGATGCATACCCCTACTCATGACTTTACCTTGTTCATGATTGCAATGTCAAGGGGATAGTTGATGCATAATGATGCATGTGTACCATGAACTCTTCATTGTTACATTATTTCAAAAAACCCATCGGGTGCCCCTAATGCCCTTGGGAGATGTTGAACTAAGGTCACCACTTGAGGAAGAAGTGGTGTACCGAAGAGAGCTTTTGGTGTGTGTAAAATGATGGATTAGATTTATGTGTGATTACGGTCCCAACCAAACATGTGCAACCACTCTACTCCTTTATGGGACGGGGCATTATTGACTACTTAGACTGATACTAGCATGGTGCCCACATTACTAGTGACGGGGGTGACTTGAGGTCACTCCTAGGACGGGGTCGTGCTTGGATAGGCGGCCATGACTGTTTTCACAGGGCACTGGACACACCGTTGGTCCCTTCATGTATGCGTGATAATGTGAAAAGGACAGAGTCCCACGATCTTTTGCTTATACACGAGGGCCGTGAATCAATGAGTGGACCCTATGTTAGTGTCATCTAGGGAAAGGTAATGATCAGGTGCTTCCCCCGAGTACTTGAGGTACCGCGGGATCGTGGATGACACGAAAGCTTCTCGGATCTTGTGGGTAAAGTGCGCAACCTCTACAGAGTGTCAAGCTTTTCGAATAGCCGTGTCCACAGTCATGGACAGTTGGGAGGTGCTACTTAAACTATGTCCAGAAATTTTACAATCCCGGTGCATGTGTGTGTGGAAGATAACTATTTGTGTCAAGGTGGTGACTTGACGTGTTGAATGAAATGGGAGTGATTCAAACTCTATTTATGTTTATATCTGTAACTTGTTCTCAAGGTTACACATGTCCATTGATGCATATGTCACAAATTGACAGGAATTCTCAACTAGCGTGAAGCTAGGTAGCTTACTTGTTGTACAATTGCATTGTTAGTTTGAACCAAATCATGGGTTGCTTGCGAGTACATTCAAAGTACTCATTGGCTTGCCACTGGTTATTTAATTGACCAGGCATGGAAGAGGAGGAGTTCGAGGAAGAGTTCTTTGGTGACGAACACACAAACTAGGACGCTTCCCAGTCGGAATGCTTGTAGGGTTAAGGCAGATGGCATGGGTTCTACTTATCAACGAAGATTTCCGCTTCTTGTGTTTCATTTGATGTTCAGCCCCTAAGGCTTTATCAATGTAAGACTTGACCATAATGGCCATAATTTGTGTAAGACAGTATGTATGGATGTAAGACTCTTGTTATTCAGCTTCTGTGTGTTCAATGAGCATTGATCTCTGGGATCACTGTACACGTGCATTCGGTGATCTCGACCTATGAGTCGGGGTCCCCACAGACTTGCCTCACTAGGGTAGATCTTCACGAAGTAGGCGATATCTTTGACCTTACAAACTCCTTGGTTCAACTCCACAATCATGACGGAGGCTCCCAAGTCACACCTACCAATCTAGGAGACACCACTCTCCAAAAGGTAATAGATGGTGTGTTGATCATGAACTCCTTGCTCTTGTGCTTCAAATGATAGTCTCCCCAACACTCAACACTCTTTCACAGATTTGGCTATGGTGGAAAGAGGATTTGAGTGTAAAGTAACTTGGGGAAGGCTAGAGATCAAGATTCTTGTGGTAGGATTGGAATATCTTGGTCTCAAGACATGAGTAGGTGGTTCTCTCTCAGAAAATGAATGGTGGAAGTGTAAGTATGTTCTAATGGCTCTCCTACACGAATGAAGAATGGGTGAAGGGATTTATATAGCCTCCACACAAAATCTAACCGTTACATACAGATTCCCAAACTCAGTGGGACCGAATCAGCAAACTTGGTCAGACCGATCCACGTAAAAATATGAACATTAGAGTTTTCGGTGGGACCGATATAGTCATCTCGGTGAGACCGATATTCTAGGGTTAGGGCATAACATAATCTCGGTGTGACCGATCACATAAACTCGGTGGGACCGATTTCAGTAGTAGGCACACAGAGGGTTGGTCAGGCACACTCGGTGGGACCGATTCGCTCACTTCAATGAAACCAAAGTGTTATGAAAAGGAAACAGGGAGTTTGCAATGTTGACTCGGTGGGACAAATTTGCTCATTTCGGTGAGATCGAAATGTTACAAAAAGGAAACAAGGAGTTCACAATTTTATCTCGGTGAGACCGAGATCCCTATCAGTGAGACCGAAGTAACTAGGGTTTGTGGCAGTGGCTATGTCAAATGAAACTTGGTGGCGCCGGATAGATCAAATTGGTGGGGCCGAATTTGGCTTTTAGGTTTAGGACATATGTGGATGTGAGAAAGTGGTTGAGGGTTTTGTAGCATATCACTAAGCATTTTGAGCAAGTAAGCCATTAAGCAACACCTCATCCCCTTTTAATAGTATTGGCTTTCCTATAGACTCAATGTGATCTTGGATCACTAAAATGAAAATGTAGAGTCTTGAGCTTGTTGCCAATATGCGCCCTTTGCATTTTGAGGTGTCCACATCTCTAGTCCATGCCATGCCAATCATTGAACTTTCTAAAATGATCATCTTGAAAGAGCATTAGTTCAATGAACTACATGTTGTTAAGAATTACCACAACCACCCAGGGATTAGTTGCACTTTCAGTAATAAGCACTACTAGCAACCCAGAAGTACCAAATTGAGGTTTTGAGACAAAGATCGGATACAAGAGATGAATTAGGGTTTGAGAGTAGATGGTGCTGGTGAAGATGTTGATGGAGATTGACCCCCTCTCGATGAGAGGATCGATGGTGATGACGACGACGACGATTTCCCCCTCCTGGAGGGATGCTTCCCCGGCAGAACAGCTCCGCTGGAGCCCTAGATTGGTCCTGTCGAGGTTCCGCCTCGAGACGGCGGCGCTTCGTCTCGAAAGCTTCCTTATGATTTTTTTTCTAGGGAAAAAGACACCATATAGCAGAAGATGGGCATGGGAGGCCTGCCAGGTGGCCCACGAGGCACGGAGGTGCGCCCAGGGGGTAGGGCGTGCCCTCCACCCTCGTGGCTGGTGGGTGGCCCCCCTCTGGTGCTTTCTTCGCCCAATATTTTTAATATATTCCAAAACAGACTTTCGTGGAGTTTCAGGACTTTTGGAGTTGTGCAGAATAGGTCTCTAATATTTGCTCCTTTTCCATCCCAGAATTCCAGCTACCGATATTCTCCCTCTTCGTGTAAACCTTATAAAATAAAGAGAAAATGCATAAGTATTGTGACATAATGTGTAGTAAAATCCCATAATGCAATAAATATTGATATAAAAGCATGATGCAAAATGGACGTATCAACTCCCCCAAGCTTAGACCTCGCTTGTCTTCAAGGGAAAAACGATATCGAAAAATATGTCCACATGTTTAGAGATAGAGGTGTCGATAAAATAAAATACGGACATGAGGGCATCATGATCATTCTTAGAACAACAACATATATATTTTCATATGATTCCTTATGCTAAAGTAACAATCTATTCTCAATGTAAAGTATGAATCAGAAACTTCATTGAAAACTAGTAAACTATAATCTCAGTCACTGAAGCAATTGCAATTTATCATAACTTCGGAAAGAGTCAATATAGGGCTTTTCAGCAAGCCCACATACTCAACTATCATTTAGTCTTTCACAATTGCTAACACTCACACGATACTTATGGGTATGAAATTTCAATCAGATACAGAGAAAGATAGGGGCTTATAATTTCGCCTCCCAACCTT